>NC_081838.1:30003842-30076378 GCF_030867095.1 Alligator mississippiensis
ATAAGCGGCCCTACTACTGGCAAACATCTTCCACCCACACCTGGGGCTTCAGATGTTTCCAAAACCTTTGGCGGGCATCCTACTTGCAGGCCCAAGCCAGGAGGATTGGGGTTCAGATGCCCCCGAGTTTTGCTTGGCCTTAGCCATATGGCCCTCGGAACAAGCAAGGGAGGAGACTCCTATTTCCATAAACTGGGCTTAAAGCCACTGCACCTCAGCGGGTACTGAACCACGCCAGAAAAACAGTTCTCCTGGGGTGTGCTTCAGGAAAACTGCTTTCATGGACACAGATACATGGTATTTCCCCTGCCAGGTTAAGAAGCCACTACACTTGATCTGAGTCTTCCAGACAACATCGGGGGCCACAGCTGAGAGGATGGACCCAAGCATCTGGGCTTCCATCCCCCGCTACTCTAACCCATCAAACCCCACTCCCCTCCCAGAACTGGAGAGAACCCAGGAGTCCTGGCTCTCAGCCCCCACTGCTCTGAGCCCCCAGCCCCCACTCCTCTCCCAGACCTGGAGAGAACCCAGGTGTCCTGGCTCCCAGCTCCCTCAGCTCTCAGCCACCAGTCGCCCACTCCCCACCCCTAGAACTGGAGAGAACCCAGGTGTCCAGCTCCCAGCCCTCTCCAGCTCTGGCCCCATCAGGCCCTGCTCCCCTCCCAGAGCAGGGAGAGAACCCAGGTGCCCTGCATCCTGAGGTGGGAGGATGAATTTCCTCCCAGAGGAGGGGACACAATTTATTCACTGTCTCCTGGGAGACTCACTCCCACACAGGAACTGAGCTGTTTCTGTCACACCAGTCCTGGACTCCTGGGTTCCCTGGAGCTGCTACAGGCAGAAAGCAGGTGGGGACTGAAGAGGGCTATGAAATTTAAGATCGGAGTGGACAGCCTGGACGTCTGGGTTCTCTCCAACTCTGGGAAAGGACTGGGGGTTAGGGCAGGGGTCAGGCAGCCCAGACTCCTGGGATCTCTGCCGCTTTGGCAGGGGACTGGGTCTGGGGGGTTAAATCTGGGAACCAGGACACCTTGGATCTCTTCTCCTCTGGGAGGGGAGTGGGGACTGGTGGTTACAGCCAGGGAGCTGGGAACTGTCCACGATTGTCCACCTATGCACCCCTCCCCCCACCCCCAGCGAGGCTGTGGCCAGCTGCCCGGGTTCTCTCCTTGCCCCCAGCTCTATGCAAAGCTCCTTAGTGCCACAGTAACTGGTAAATCCAGGAAACAAAATGGTAACAGGAGCTCAGGGAGTGGGATGGGACAGGATGGGGTTGAGGGGGAACCTGATGCCTGGGTTCTCTCCAGCTCAGGGAAGAAGTGTGGGCCCAGGGGTGGGAGCAAGAAGGGCTGGGAGCCCGGGCACCTGGGTTCTACCCCAGCTCTGGGAGGGGTGTGGGGTCTGATAGGTTAGAACAGGGGCCCTGGGAGCTTGGACTGGGTCTTCTGCAGCTCTGGGAGGGGCCTGGGGGCTGGTGGCAACCTGAGGGACAATGAGCTGGGAGATGCAGGGCTCCAATTCTCACATCCAGGTGCCCTCCACCACCCAAGCAGTGGGCAGCCACGTCAGAGCTGCCCATGGGGCTGTGGAGGAAGAACTGGTTTCACTTCCTAGCAGATCAGGATGTGAACGTGGGTCCTTGCATGCACAAGGCACCGTGTGTAAAGAACCCAGGTGTCCCAAGCTCCTCCATCCTGCCCAAACTCTGAGTCTAACCACTACATACATCCCCCTTCTTAATGACTGCAAGGGAACCCAAGTGTCTGGGCCCCCAGACTCACATTTGCTAAGCCCCCAGACACAGCCCTCTTTGACCACACTGTGGGATAGGTAGGGCTAGGAGCCTGGGCACTTGGGCTCTCCCCTAGCTCTGGGGAAGGAGCAGGGGCATAAAAGTCTGGTGGGCTGGGAACCCAGACACCTGAGATATAGGTCAGGCTGGGAGGCTGGGCTGTGGGATTCTGGGGTCCCCTCATGGCCTCCGCATGCCTCCCCACAGGTGATGGCCTTCTGCCTCAAGTCACTGGTCCTCTTTGTCTACATCTTTACCTTCATCACGGGGCAGCCCACGAACCTCTTTGCCTTTGTCACCTTCATGTGCCAGGTCCAGTGCTGGCCCAGCCCCATGGCAGTGCTGCTGCTCAACCTCACCGTGTCTGACCTCCTCATCCTCCTCTTCCTCCCCTTCAAGATGGCTGAGGTGGGCGCTGACCTGACCTGGCCATTGCCAGCTTTCCTCTGTGCCCTAACCAACTACTGCTACTACAGCAGCATCTACACCAGCACCTTCCTCCTCACAGCCATCAGCATCGAGCGCTACCTGGGTGTAGCCTTCCCGGTGCAGTACAAGCTTTGGCAGCAATTGGCCTATGCCATGGTGGCCAACGCGGCTTTCTGGGTGCTGGCCTGTGCCCACTGCAGCATTGTCTTGGTCTCCGAGGCTCAGTTGCCCAGAGCCAACACCACCAGAACCGTCTCCTGGTGCTATGATGACTTCTCTGTAGACCAGCTGTGAGTGGTGCTTCCTGTCCACCTGGAGCTCTTCCTCTTCCTCTTCTGCCTCCTGTTCACCATCACTATCTTCTGCTACGTCAACTTTGTGCAGAATCCTCCTGGCCCTGCCCAACATTCCATGGCAGAAGAAGAGAATGAGAGCCCACCCGTGGAGGGTCTACGCCCTGCTCTTCAGCACTTTCAATGCCTCCCTGGACCCCACCATCTTCTACCTGTACTTCTCTGCTGTCCAGAAGGCCCTGGCTGAGGCCCTGGCTGGCACTGAGGAACCAGCTGTGTGCCACAGAACCCCACTGCTACTGCCTATGCAGAGGCAAGGAGGACCAGGTGGGCAAGGGAGATGAGGTCGAGGCCAAGGGGTTGTCTAACTGAGCCACCCTCCCTGGCTACAGGAAGGGGTGGACAATTGTTGGGACAGAGTTTGGAGGCCCCAAAGGGTTGATGGTAGCAGTGCATCGATACATCAGTCCGATATTGGATCAGCACCAGTATAAAGAAAATTGTTTGTATCAGAAATCAGACTAATATGGCCAATAATTTGGCTGATAAATGCCCTTGCAGGTGCACAGCTGCAGTGCAGCATACAGGCAGTGAGCACAACCCGGCAGAGTGGAGAGCTGCCTGCAGCTGGTAAGTCTGTTGGGCTGGAAGGGGAGGGAGGAAGGGAAAGGAAAGTGGCATGGTGGGGGCAGATCAAGGCCCCCACAGTAAGGGAGGGAGTGAGGCTGGGGCTGGAGCAGAGGCTAGGACAAGTGCTGCACAGCCACGGCAGGGAGGGCACAAGATGGAGCTGTGAATTGTCTGGGGAGGGGGGTGGGGCAGCTCCCACTGCTGTTCTGTTTGTTCAGGAGCCGCTCGTCCAGTGACTCATCTGGTGTTCATCTGCTCCTCTGGCAGCTCCTGCCACTTGTTCGGGAGGGCATGGGGGGGCAAGTGCCCCCCAATCTGTGTGGGGTGGGGTGGGGCTGCAACTGTGTGGGGCTCTTCCTGGTGGGGGCCGGGCCGCACTGTACTCAGAGCAGGCAGTGCTGGGAGCGGGGGTTGGGGGACTATGATGAATTTTGGGGTAGCTGCAGCCTCCCTCCCCCATAACCCCCTCCCAATGCCACCACTCGCCCTGAGTGCAACCCAGAACAGCCCCTGCTGGGAAGAGCCCTGTACAACCCGAGCCCCAGTCCCAGGCTGCAGCAGCAGCCACCCTGCCCTGCCCCACGCATCTGTTGGGGCACATGCCCCCCCCCCATGCACTTCCACGGTGCGCACAATGGTGGGAGCTGTTCCCCGGATGAGCCTCTTGCAGCTCTCTCCTGTGCCCCGCCCAGCCTGGGCAGCACCTAGGTTGGCCAGCATAGAGGACATTCTGGTTTTCAAGAGAAAAATAGAGGACACAAAGGCATCTGGTTTTGTATCAATAGAGGACAGAGGACAACCAGACTGTCTTCTATGATGGCAACCCTAGCAGCGCTCCCAGCCCCAGCCTCCCTCGCTGCAGGGGCCTCAATCTGCACCCCCCTGCCCCCTTCCCTTCCCCCTCCCCTTCCACCACAACGGATTTACTAGCTGGACACTGCTCTTCAAGTTGCCAGGCTTGTATCAGAAATCGGATCGGTATTGGTCACTATGCCTCCTTAAAAATCGGCTTTCGGTATTGGCTGCAAAAATTTCTATTGGTGCACCCCTAGTAGATGGGCCCTGACTTCCATTAGCGGACAAGTCACTGTATGAGTGGCTAGAGTGCCAGACGAGCCTAGTGCTGCTTCTGAGGAGATAATGTTGGCTACAAATGTCCAACTCGGGATCCTTAAAATTCTAGGTTATTAGGCGGATTGAAACACTGTAATCATAAACCTTGGGGCTGATCCCCACACACATACACACATGCACAAATGCACACACATACACACACACAGTAGCAGGCTACAGAGTCAGGTATACCTATCCTACAAGCGCTGGAGTCTGTCATTGAGGCTTCTTTCAGCGTGGTGGTATCTTCCAGAAGGGGGTTTCCGGCTGGTCCTTCTGGCTGGACAGGTCTGGTCGAGTTGAAGATCAAGAGGGCGCTGCTGAGGGTCACTTTTCACTGCCTTTTATCTGTCCCTGGCAGACTTTGGTGACTCCCCAGTTTTCAGGTTTGCCCAATCCAGGGGTCATTGACCCTCGTGGGACTTCCCCCCCCCCCCCCTCGGTGGCTACTGGATGGCATCTGTCAGCCCCAGGGGTTGTCCGCATGTACGTGCAGGTTTGGGAGTCCGTTGATGAATTTAGAATAGGGCTCTGGGAGTGGTGGATCTGGAGATATTCAGCCCAAAAGTTGGTCCCCAGCATTGATTAACTCAGGCCAGGGCTTCTAGCCCTTGATCAGTGATGTTTAGAGATTTCCTGGTTGTTACATTGTCTTCTATTGAGTTCTTCCGTTGGCTGATCTGCAGCTTCCAGGTGTTAATTACTGCCTGCTTCCATGTTACACATTCAATCACTGATTCACTCGCTCTTTCAGGGGCCAGCCTGATACAAGGAAGGGCAGTTTGATTCCTACCCTTGTTAACATTGTTACAATGTATAACTTACTAAAACACATTTAGTTGAAAGGTGAGGAGTATAAAATATAAGCTACTAATGCCATGGCACACAGATAGTTAAAAATACCAAAATACAAGGGGAGATACAAAATGCACACATACACATTTTAAAACACAATTCCTTATCTTAAAGTGAAAGAGAGAGGAAGGAAGAAAAGGTAGAAAAAGAGAAACATATCCAAAGAAGGGAGAGCAAATGCAGGCAAGAGGAAAAGGGGGCTTTCTGCTACAGTATCAACCTCCACAAGGCACCGGCCTACTCTGGCTAATGACTTTGGGCCCGGCTTATATCCACAGAATCACAGAAAGTGAGTGGGAAGGGCCCTCAGGAGGTCACATCTAGTCCAACCCCCTGCTCCATGCAAGACCAGCCCCAGCTACATCATCCCAGCCAGGGCACCATCTAGCTGGGGCTTCAACACCTCCAAGGATGGAGATCCTACCACCTCTCTGGGTAACCTGTTTCAGTGCTTTATTACTCATCTCACGAGAACGTTTTTCCTACTATCCAACCTCAACTTCCCTTGCTGCAGCTGGAGCCCATTGCTCCTTGTTCTGTCATCTGTCCCCACTGAGAACAGTCCAGCTCATCCTCTTTGTTGTCACCCTGCAGGGAGTTGAAGGCTACTATTCAATCCACCTGCAGTCTTCTCTTCTGCAGACTAAATAAGCCCATTTCCCACAGCCTCTCCTCATCCATCCTGTCCCCAGCACTGAACCTCCCTCATTGCCTTCTGCTGGATTCACTTCAAGCCTTTCTGTAGTGGGGGGCCCAAAAAATGGACATAGTACTTCAGATGTGGCCTCACCAGGACTGAGTAGATGGGAAGAATCTAAACTTTATAGCCCACTCCAGTCCCCATCTGTTCTCTGCTGCCTGTAGCGGCTCCAGCCCAGGAGTTCAAGACTCAGTCTGCTGGCAACGCTCCTACCAGTGCAGCCCAGGATGCTATTAGCCTTCTTGGCAACAAGGGCACACTCTTGGGCCCATATTCAACTTCTTGTCCAGTCACACCCAGGTCCCTTTCTGCAGAGCTGCTGCCCAGCCAGTCAGCCCCCAGCTTGCACCAGTGCATGGGATTGTTCTGTCCTAAATGCAGGACTTTGCACTTGTCCTTGTTGAACCTCATGAGATTTCTTTTGGCCCAACCTCCAATGTGTTGAGATCTCTCTGAATCTTAGCCCTACCCTCCAGCGTATCTACTACTCCCCTCCAGCTTGGTGTCATCTGCAGACTTGCTGAGAGTGCACTCTGTGCCGTCTTCCAGGTTGTTGCTGAAAACATTAAACAAAACTGGGCCCAAGAATGACCCAGAATGATGCCAACTAGACATCGAGCCATTGATTGCTACTCTCGAAGTCCGATGCTCCACCCAGTTTTCTATCCACCTTCCAGTCCATTCATCCAGCCTGTACTTCTTCAGTTTGCTTAAGAGGATATTGCAGTACACGGTATCAAAAGCCTTGCCTAAATCAAAGTATACCACATCCACCAGTCTCCCCACATCCACAGAGCCAGTCACCTCATCGTAGAAGACAATCAGGTTGGTCACTCATGACTTGCCCTTGGTGAATCCATGCTGACTTCTTCCTAATCACCTTCGTCTCCTCCAAGTGCTTAGAAATGGATTCCTTGAGCACCTGCTCCATGACTCTTCCAGTGACTGAAGTGAGGCTGACTGGTCTGTAGTTCCCTTCTTCCCTTTCTTAAATATGGGCACTATGTTTGCCCTTTTCCAATCATCTGGGACTTCTCCTAATTGCCATGAGTTTTCAAAGATGATGGTCACTGGCTCTGCAATCAAATTGGCCAATTCCCTCAGCACCCTCAGGTGCATCCCATTGGACCCATACACATCCAGCTTGTCTAAATAGTCCCTAACCTGTTCTTTCATCCCTGAGGGCTGCTCTCCTTCTCTTCAAATGGGACCTTCCCTAGCCTGCAAAGACTGAAGTGAAAAATGCTCTGGCTGACTGGGTAATGACCTTGGGTTTGCTGCTCTGGCTTAGCTTGGCTAATGAGCTTGGGCCTGACTCTACCAAGGCTCCGGCCTGCTGTAGCTAATGGGTCTGGGCTCCCATTTCCACCAGGCCCCCGCTTCGTTCTGTGAGGCTTTGGCCTACTTCGGCTTGTGAGTTGACTGAATTTCCTACTCTGCCTTCAGACCTGGGGCCCCGACTCACTTCAGATTGTAAATTGGCCCCGCTACTGCCACAAGGCTTCAGCCTACTCCGACTAATGACTGTGGGCCCAACTCCCACAAGGCTCTGGCTTGTCCTTGTGGGCTTGGCTTCCCCTGACCTCCATCTTACCTCAGCTGTGGGGGTGTCTGTGATGCCCCTTGACCCTGATGTGGCCCCCCTCCCCCTGCCCTCCAACTCCTGGGGGATGCAGCTACCTCAGGGACAGGAAGTTTGTGCCTGACACAGGAACCCCAGGACAGACACAGATCAGGGAAGATGATAGGAGGGC
Organism: Alligator mississippiensis; assembly: GCF_030867095.1. Taxonomy (NCBI): domain Eukaryota; kingdom Metazoa; phylum Chordata; order Crocodylia; family Alligatoridae; genus Alligator; species Alligator mississippiensis. The sequence goes on from NC_081838.1 coordinate 30,011,412, forward strand.
TCAGACCTCAACACAAGATCCCTCCATCTCTACCACCAGCCCTCTGTACCGACCTCCTGGGGGTCTGGGCTTGGCTGCCCAGCTGGCCTGGAAGGCAGTGGTAGTAACATGGGCAACTGGTGCCTCCCGAGTCTGGAGGGGGACACCAGATCACTGATGGGGGGGGGTCCCCCAGTGGCTCATTGCCCAACCAGAGATGAAACCAGCACTGCACTTCCACCAGCACCACTGGTTTCAGAGCTGGTGCTTCCAGGGGGTGCACAGCCAATCTCAGGGGGGGCACATGCACCTGCATGCACTCATTGGCCTACATGTCGCCAATGAGTAGTAATACTGTTATCTTGACCCAATGGCACAGCTCAGGACTCAACCCAAGGGGCCCTACATTAGTAGTGGGGCTGTTATCCCACCCCGCAGCTGGCCAGGGCGACTCACTCCAGGGCAGGGCTGTGTGTGTGGCCTCTGTGGCTCTATGCGGTGGGGAAGAGGTGCCCTGGCGAGAGGTGATGTGCATTTTCCTGTCCCCACCCTGAACCCCTGCTGTATCCAAGGATAAAACTCAGAACAGTGGGAATTCACCCAGCCCCTCGACTGGTCTCCTGAGCTAATTCATGATGAGCTAGGGATGCCTAGGTTCTCTCCCCTCTCTGGGAGGAGAGAAGGGGGCCAGGGAGGGTCAGAGCAGGGGGGGCTGGGAGCCCAGACTCCTGGGTTCTCTGCCTGCTCTGGAAGGGGAGTGAGGCCTGATGGGACACAGTGTTCCATCCATGCTCTGCAAGGCAGAGCTCCCTGACACCTAATGACCCGGACGCCTGGGGTCTTGGCCCGAATGCCTGGGTTCTTCCCTAGCTCTGGGAATGGAGGGATGTGTATTGCTTTAGAACCAGATGGGTTGGAAGCCCGAATGCCTGGGTTCCATCCAAGTTCCTGGAGGGGTGTGGGATGTGTCCTGGCAGACCCCTTGGACACCTGGTTTCTCCGTGTGGGCCACAGGGCCTCCAAAGGCCGCCCGCCCAGATACCTGACCCGTTAATCCCCTCCCCACAGAGGCTGTTGTAGAGCCCAGTGTGCACATCAAGACCCGTGTGGTCCTGGCTGTCTACATCCTGGCCCTGGTTACCTTTCTACACCAGGACTGGTGCCGGCCTCAGCACTGTGCTGGTGCTCAGGCTCAGTGTTTGACCTCCTCCTCCCTTTCAAGACAGCCAAGGCAGGCATCAACATGACCTGGCAGCTGCCTGCCATTCTGTGCCCTATCACCAGGAACTGCTACTACAGCTGCATCTACCTCAGCATCCTTTTCCTCACAATGCTGGGGGTAGACTGCTACCTCAGTGTGGCCTTCCCAGTGATGTACAAGCTGCAGCAGTGGCCGACCTACAACGTGACAGCCAGCACAGCCTCCTGGGTGCTGGCCTGCACCCACTGCAGCATCGTCTTCATCAGGCACTACTATGGGCAGCATGGAGGTGCTATGACAACTTCTCCCAGGACCAGCTCCATGTGGTGCTGCCTATCCCGCTGGAGCTCTCCTTCATCCTCTTCTGCCTCCCGGCTGCTTTCATCATCATCTACGATGTCAGCTTCAGGGGTTCTTCTCTTAGGCGTCATCGGATTCGTAGGGGGGAGTTGGTGCCTGAGTCCTGCTCCCAAGATGGCAGCCAACTCCTACAAGGCTTTGGCTTGCTCCCACTTCCAGCACGGCTCCTGACTCTCACCAGGCTCTGGCCTACTCCTCCTTCCAACCTGGCACCCAACTCCTACTAGGCTCCAGCCTACTCCTGCTTCCCAGAAGGCATCCGACTCCCACACGACTTTGGCCTACTCCTGTTCCCAAGATAGTGGCCAACTCCCTCACGGCCTTGGCCTACTCCTGCTTCCAACCTGGCATCCGACTCTTATAAGACTCCAGCCTAATCCTGCTCCCAAGATGGCAACCAGCTACCAAAAGACTCCAGCCTGCTTCATGATGCTAAGCAAAGCCATTGGCACCTGCAGGCTTTGGCCTATTGTGCCCAGCCCCATCTCCTGCCTTGCGATTAAACCTGGCTCAAGCCCAGCTTAATGAGCCTCATTACTGCTCCTGGACTTTCTGTCTCCCTCTATGACTCCTTCAACCCCACCCCCTACTCTGATGGGGGAGAGGAAACCAGCCCAGACAGTGGAGAAGCCAGCCGTGGGCTGGTGACACTGGGGCTGGGACATGTTAGAGACCACTCTGGGAACAGGATGGGACTGGGCAGGAATCCGGACACCTGGGTTCTCTCCCAACTCTGAGAGGGTTCTGATGGGTAAAAAAAGTGGGGACTGGGAGCCTGGATGCCTTGGCTCTTTTCCTGAGAACAGACGGACACTGTTCCCCGGGATGGGGGGGACACAGAGCAGGCAGGGTCCTGTGCTGAGATTTTCCATGGCGCCTACAAAAATGGCTGCCAGGCCCTGTACCCTAGTAGGCATCCCCTTGTGGAGGTGCCTGGCACCCTCTGGTGGTGACAGTGAGAACCACAGGGCGGGAGAGTGGCAATAAACTGGGATTTATTTATTAAACTGGCTTTTGTGAGACTTTTTTGGAGGGATTACTCAGGGCTGAGAGGAGGGAGTGGCAGAGGGGGACCCAGATGCCTGGGTCCATCCTCAGCCCTGGGAGAGGGCAGAGGGGCAGGCAGCCAGACCACCTGGATTCTAGAGTAGATTGGGAAAGTGAGTGCGGACTGTGGGAGGATAAGAGCGGGGCATGGGGATCAGGAGCCCAGATGACACCTGGGTTCTCTTCCTGCTCTTGGGACTTGGCCTTGGTGACCTGATTGGGCTGACTCCAGTCTCCACCCACTGGGGACTGGGTCCCTGGACTATTTTTTTGCTGACTGCACCCCATCCCCCCCAGTTTCTGTCAGGGTCCACAGGGAGCTGGGGGGCAAGGAGACACTGCAACAGCTGAGAGGATTGACTCAGGCGTCTGGGCTCCCAGCTCCCCCCTACTCTAACCCATCAAACCCCACTCCTCTCCCAGAGCTGGAGAGAACCCAGTTGTCCAGGCTCTCATCCCCCACTATAACCCCCCAGCCCCCACTCCCCTCCCACAACTGGAGAGAACCCAGACGCCCGGACTCCTCAGCCTCTCCAGCTCTGGCCCCATCGGGCTGCAGTCCCTTCCCAGAGCCGGGAGAGAACCCAGGTGTCCTACATCCTGGGGTGGGGGGAGGAATTTCCTCCTGGGGGTGGGGACACTATTTATTCGCTGTTTTCTCCTGGGAGCCTCACTCCCACACAGGAACTCAGCTGTCTGTCACATCTTGGACTCCTGGGCTGGAGCCGCTACAGGCAGCAGAGAGCAGGTGGGGACTGGAGCGGGCTATGAAATTTAGGGTGGGACTGGAGCAGGCTATGAAATTTAGGTTGGGAGTGGACAGCCCGGATGCCTGGGTTCTCTCCAGCTCTGGGAGGGGAGAGGGGTCTGGCCAGTTAGATGTGGGAACCAGGATGCCTGGGTTCTCTCTGGTGCTGTGAGGGCAGTGGGGACTGATGGTTACAGCCAGGGAGCTGAGAACTGGCCACAATTGCCCACCTCTGCCTCCTCTCCAGCAGAGCTAGGCTGGGGCCGGATGCCTGGGTTCTCTCCTTGCCCCGAGCTCTATGCAAAGCTCCTTTGTGCTGCAGATAACTGGTAAACCCAGGAAATAAAACCGTGACAGGAGCTCAGCGGACAGGGCAGGGTGGGGTGCAGGGGGGGATGAGAGCAGGAGGGGCTGGGAGCCTGGATGCCTAGGTTCCACTCCAGCTGTGGGAAGGGAGCAGGGTCCAATGGGTTAGAACAGCAGGGGGATGGGAGCCCGGACTCCTGGGATCTCCCCAGCCCTGGGAGGGGACTGGGGGCAGGTGGCACCCTGCTGGACATGAAGCTGGGGGCAGCAGGGCCCCAATTCTGGCATCCAGGTGCCCTCCCCACCCTGCCAGCTGTGGACCCACATCAGAGCCACCCCTGGTTCTGCGGAAGGGGAACTGGTTTCACTTCCCCCAGATCGGGAAGTGGAGGTGGGTCCTGACATGCAAGAGCCGCCTTTGTGAAAAGAACCCGGGCGAACCAGGGCATCCGAGCTCCTCCACCCCACCCAAGCTCTAACCACATCATACATCCCCCTTCCCCTTGATTGGAAGGGTATGCAGGCATCTGGGCTCCCAGCCCCACCTTCACTAACCCCGCAAGACAGACCCCAGACATGGCCCTCCGTGATTCCATTGCCTCTGTCACGGGCCAAGTTGGAAGCACATGTAAATCAAATTGTTCAGGGCTGGGTAAATGCCCGCTGTGGGGCAGGCAGGGCTGGCAGCCCACACACCTGGGTTCTCTCCTAGCTCCAGGGAAGGAGTGGGGGCATCAGAGCCTGAGAGCCCAGGTGCCTGGATCCTATCAAGCTGTGGTGGATGGTTGTCAGGTTGGGAGCACACGCTCTGGGATGCCGAGGTCCCCTCATGGCCTCCCTCCTTTTCTCCCCCAGTCCCCACAGGCAATGGCCTTCCCCTTCAAGTCGCTGGTCCTCTTCGTCTACATCTTCACCTTCCTCACGGGGCTGCCTGCCAACCTCTTTGCCTTTGCCACCTTCGTGCGCCAGATCCAGCGCCGGCCCAACCCCGTGGCCGTGCTGCTGCTCAACCTCACCATGTCCGACCTCCTCCTCCTCCTCTTCCTCCCCTTCAAGATGGCTGAGGCAGCTGCTGACATGAACTGGCCACTGCCAGGTTTCCTTTGTGCCCTGACCAACTACTGCTTCTACAGCAGCATCTATACAAGCACCTTCCTCCTCACGGCCGTCAGTGTGGAGCGCTACCTGGGCGTAGCCTTCCCGGTGCAGTACAAGCTGCGGCGGCGGCCGGCCTATGCCATGGTGACCAGCGTGGCTGTCTGGGTGCTGGTTGGCGCACACAGTGGGATTGTCTTCATCTCTGAGGTGCAGACACCTGGCACCAACATCACCCGTGCCAATGTCTCCCGGTGCTATGAGGACTTCACTACGGAACAGCTGCAGGTGGTGTTACCTGTCCGCCTGGAGGTCTTCCTCATCCTCTTCTGCCTCCCATTCACAGTCACCCTCTTCTGCTACGTCAACTTTGTGCGGATCCTCCTGGCCCTGCCCAACATCCCACGGCGGAAGAAGTGCCGGGCAGTGGGGTTAGCCTTGGCCACCTTGACCAACTTCATGGTGTGCTTTGCCCCCTACAACATCTCTCATGTGGTGGGCTTTGTGGAGAACAAGAGCACCCAGTGGCGGGTCTATGCCCTGCTCCTCAGCACCTTGAATGCCTCCTTGGACCCTGTCATCTTCTACTTCTCCTCCTCTGCTGTCCAGAAGGCCCTGGTGGGGTCCTGGCTTGTGCTGGGGAAGCGGCTGCATGCCATGGCACCCCTCTGCTACTGCCTGCACGGAGGCAGGGAGGACCAGGTGGGCAACAGGGACAAGGTCGAGGGATCGTCCACCTGAGCCTCCCTCTTCAGCCACAAGAGGGAGGTGGATGGTCATCAGTACAGAGTTTGGAGAACCCAAGGAATTGACAGGCCCTGACTGCCATTAGGCTGTGACCCAACGCTGCTTCTGAGGAGGTATTGACCTCCACAATGTTTCGGCCTCTCTGGCTAATGACTTTGGGCCCAACTTAAAACCACAGAATCACAGAGAGTGAGGGCAGGAAGGGCCCTCAGGAGGTCACATCTAGTCCAACCCCCTGCTTGAAGCAGGACCAGCCCCAGGGAACCAAGGCTTTGTCTAGCTGGGGCTTCAACACCTCCAAGGATGGAGAGCCCACCACCTCTCTGGTTAGCCTGTTCTAGTGCTTTATTATCTTCCTAATGAGAATTTTTTTTCCTAATACCCAACCTCAACTTCCCTTGCTGCTGCTTGAGCCCATTGCTCCTTGTCCTGCCATCTGCCACCACTGGGAACAGTCCAGCTCCATCCTCTTGGCAACTACCCTTCAGGTAATTAATGGCTGCTATTAAATCCTCCCGTCTTTTGTTCTCCAGGCTCAATGAGCCCAGTTCCTTCAGCCTCTCTTCATCTGTCCTGTTCCCCAGCCCCTGGACTCTCTTCAATCCTTTCTGTAGTGGGGGGCCCAGAACTGAACACATGACTCCTGATGTGGCCTCCCCAGTGCCAGATAGAGGGGAAGAATCACTGCCTTTGACCTCCTGGCAACTCTCCTACCAATGCAGCCCCGGGATGCCATTAGCCTTTTTGGGCATTTGTACACGTGACAAAAATTGCCCATTTTTGCAATTAAACTGCATTACAGTTTACAGGTACAGGTTTGGCAACTAGGGCACACTCTTGGTGCCAGTTAAGCTTCTTGTCCCCTGTCGCCCCCAGGTTCTTTTCTGCAGAGCTGCTGCTCAGTCCGTCAGCCCCCAGCGTGTCCTGGTACATGGAATTGTCCTGTCCTAAGTGGAGGACTTTGCACTTGTCCTTGTTGAACTTCCTGAGATTCCTTGTGGCCCAGTCCTCCAATTTTTCAAGGTCACTCTGAATCCTAGGCCTGCCCTCCAGCGTATCTGCTACTCCCCCCAGCTTGGTGTCATTTGCAAACTTGCTGAGGGTACACTCTGTGTCATCTTCCAGGTCATAAAGATAGTGAACAAAACCAGCCCCAGGACCAACCCCTGGGACACTCCACTTGATACCGGCTGTCAGCTAGACATTAAGCCACTCATTACTACTCTAAGCCCGATGCTCCAGCCAGTTTTCTATCCACCTTACAGTCCATTCATCCAACCCAGACTTCCTTACCTTGCTTGCAAGAATGTAGTGGAAGACTGTATCCAAAGACTTGCTAAAGCAAGGTACACCACATCCACTGGTCTCCTCACACCCACAGAGCCAGTCATCTCATTAGAGAATGCAATTAAGTTGGTCAGGTATGACTTGCCCTTGGTGACTCCATGCTGACTGTTCCTAATCACCTCCTCCTCCAAGTGCTTAGAAATGGATTCCTTGAGGATCTACTGCATGATTTTTCCAAGGGCTGAAGTGGTCTGTAGTTCCCTGGATCCTCCTTCCCTTTCTTAAAGATGGGCACTAGATTTGCCCTTTTCCAATGACCTGGGACCTCCCCTGGGACCACCATGTCCAGCCACTCTGCAATCACATTGGCCAACTCCCTCAGCACCCTTGGGTGCATCCCATCTGGCCCTATTGACTTGTACATGTCCAGCTTCTCTAGTCCCTAGCTTTTTCTTTCAGCCCTGAGGGCTACTCCCCCCTCCCCAAATGATGCTACCCAGCTTGCCTGTGAAAACTGAGGTGAAAAAGGCTCTGGCTAATGACTTTGGGTCTGTTGCGCCAATGCTCCAGCCTTGCTTGGCTAACGAGCCTGAGCCCAACTCCCCTCCGGGCTCCAGCCTGCTGCAGCTAATGAGTCCGGGCTCCATTTCTGAGCTCTGTTGTTCGTTGGCCCGACTCCACCGAGGCTCTGGAACAACTCTGGGCCCAACTCGAATGAGGCTCTGGCCTACTGCTTCTGCGGAGGCAACAACTTGCGTGAGGCTTCAGCCTGCTTCGGCTCACGAGTTGGCTGGATGTCCTGCTCTGCCTTCAGACCTGGGGCCTTGGCTCGCTTCAGCTTGAAAACTGGGCCCGCTACTCCCACAAGGCTTTGCCCTCCTGCAGCTAATGACTCCATGGGCTGGCTGGTGGGGAAGGGGGTGTTAAATAAGGGGTGACTGGGCTCCCTCTCCACGCGGTGAGGACAGAAGGGGTCCATGGGGCTTGGCAGGGGGCCCTGATGCCTGGGCTCAGTGTGGAGGGGGGGCTGAACCCCTGGGTGGGGGAAGGGGGAGGTTGTCACAGCATGGCAGGGCTGGGAGCCCGGGCCCTGGGGTCCCTCCTTGCTGGGGGCGGGCAGACCCCTGGGTTAGTGGGGGGTGTTACAGCAGGGCAGTGGTGTCTCCCGCCCCGCTCTGGGACAAGAAGGGGCTGGGAGCCCGGGTCTGTGGGAGGGGGAGAGTGCGCGGGCGGGGAGCAGCAGCAGGCGAGCGCCGGGGGGGGGGATGAGCCGGGGTTAATGGGTAACTGGGGCGGGCCGGGGCAGCCGCCAGCCCCTTATCGGCGCCGATCTCGGCTCGCCGCCGCGGGCTTTGCGCGCACGCACGTCGGCAGCGGCTCGTCCGCGCGGCGCTGCCTGCCCGCCCGCCGCCCGCTTCCTGCCGCCTCGCCTCCGCCCCCGCCGCAGCCCGCCCGCTCGCACACACAGCGGCGGGGGGGGCAGCGGCTGGCTCCCAGGACACCGGAGCCCGTGCGGTAGGAGGGATGCCGCAGACTCAGCTCGGTGCAGCCACAGCCTTTATTGCCCCAGGAAGCTGTGCCCCCCGGGGCCCGTGCCGGCCAGAGGTGGAGGGCGAGGCGGGCGCGGAGGACGCCGAGCGGGGAAGCTGCGGCACAAGGGGCCGGGGAGACGGAGAGGGGCAGGGAGGAGAGCCAGGCGCCCGGGCCCGTCCCCTTGGCGGGGCAGAGGCGGGGCCCGGGGGCAGGTTGACCCCCCCGGGGGGGGGGGTGGTCTGGCAGGCAGGGTCTCGGCGCGGCTCTCCCGCCTCCCGGGATCTTTCTGCTGGGTCCCAGGGCCCGGGCAGGGGGTCAGAGGCTGCCCTGTGGGGAGAGAAAGCAAGAGGGGGCAGTTGAGGGGGCGCAGGATACCTGGGTTGTCTGGGAGTGGGGGTGAGAGCAGGGGGCTGGGAGCTAGGAGTCCACCCCCCTCCCCAGGGGGTGGGGACACCAGGACACCTGGGTTTCCGGCCAGCTGTAGGAGGATGGGGGTCATTTGGCTGGAGATGCGGCCAGGTCTGGGGTGGAGTGGGTAGGGGTTGCCCAAGTGTAACACGAGGGAGCGCAGGAGGCCAGGCGGTTCCCAGGGCCGGGAACGCACCCCCCCCCGCGGGAAAGGGGAGGGGATCCTGGGATGCCTGGGTTCTGCCCCCCACCCCGAGTGAGAGCAAGCAGGGTTGGGGCTGGGGGGCGGGGGAGTGAGGCCCAGGGGATCGGCCTGGAGGCCTGAAGCCTGGGTCCTCTGGGAGTGGGCAGAGTGGGGGCTGGCGCGTGAGAGCAGGGGGCTGTGGGAGCCGGGATGCCTGGCTTTCCTGGGGGGAGTGTGGCCTGGAGGCTGAGAGCAGAGGTGGGGTGGGAGCCCGGACACCTGGGTTCTCTCTGCTCCAGGAGCAGAGCAGGGTCTGGGGACCCCCATCACCCACCTGGGCACGGGCCAGGCTCCGCCAACCCAGATGCAGGCAGACTGGAAGAGACCCAAGGGTGACAGGGTGAGTGGGGAGCAGAGGAGACAGGACCTCCCCTCCACCCTCACCTCTCTGGACTCATGGCCCTGCGATGCAGCCAGCTCTGGGGGGGTAGCAGCGGGGTGGGGTTGGCTGAGAGGGCCCTGGGGTGGTACCTCCCAGATTGGGCCCGTAGTGGGCAAGACCCCTCCCCACCCCATTACCTGCCAGGCCGGTGCCCAGGGTGAGGGCACCCAGTAGGACCATCTTCAGCAGGCTGAGAGCGGCCAGCAGCACCAGCGAGTGCTGGCGCAGCACCCAGGGGTCTGTGGCAGGGTGGGGTCAGCACCTGGACCCCTGGGTTCTGTCCCACTCTGGGACTGGCTGGAGCAGGCAGGGGAAGGGACTCAGGACACCTGGGTCCCTTCCTAGTGCTGGGAGCGCCTAGTGGGAGGGGAGGGGGAGGGGGGCAGGGCAGGGCAGGGCGGGACTAGGAGCCTGGACGCCTGGGTCCCATAACAGCTCGTGGGGAACAATGTCATGGGTGTAAGGCTTCTACTCAGTGCCAAGATGGAGCCAGCTCTGGGGTGGAGCAGCTGAGGAAGCTTCCCAGCCATGCCCGCCCCCCCCCAGTGTCCAGGACACACACATACAGAACCCAGGTGTCTTGGACATGGATGCACACACGAACATACACAAAACTCAGGTGTACAAGACACAGGGACACACACACGGGACCGAGGTGCCTTCCCCCTACATGTACAGACAGAGAACCCAGGTGTCCAAGATGCAGATACATGCACCCATGGGAAATGTGCCCAGGACATACATGTGTATCCATGGCACACAGGTGCCTGGCACACACAGGCACACCCCCCACACTCTTGCTGTCATACACACTCTCTCTCTCTCTCTCTCTCTCTCTCATGGCAGGGTCCTGGCCACCCCTTGCCTCCTCCTCCCCGATGGGCACACCCCATGTTCCCCGCCATGCCTCGGCCTCCCCCCCTGGGTACCGGGGTCCTGGGCCTCACCGTGGCAGATGTAGGTGTCGGCATTGACGGGGCGGGCATGGGCCAGGGCCAGGTGGGCATGACCATGGCTGAGGCCTGTGGGTGGCAGGGCCGGGTCCACACGGGGGGCCAGGGTGCAGCTCAGCCTCCGTGCCGCTTGCCCAGCGCTGCCACGACACTGCACCCTTGGTAGCATCCTGCGGGAATGAGCAGCCCAGGGACACACTGGTGCCCTCCAGGACTCGCAGCTCTGCTGGCACCTGCATCACCGAGAAGTTGACAGCTGCAGGAGCGCAAGGGAAGGGGTTAGGTGAGCTCAGCAGGGTAGGGGACACCTAGGTTCCCTCCAGCCTCCATGTCCTGCCCCCACCTCCCCTCTGCTCTAAGTCCCTGCCCCTTGCCACAGCAGGAGAGAACCCTGGCATCCGGGCTCCCAGCCTGCTCCAACCCCAGCACCTCACCCAGGCTGGATTCTGGGACTAGGAGCAGGATGGGGGTGTACAGCACCAGGCACGCCAGCTCCAGCGCTATGGCCCCGTGCCTCGTGGCCCAGCGGAAACTGGAGCGGATGCCCCAGAAACTCAGCGCTAATGCCAGCATCATGTGCCCCGCCAGGCCTCAGCGCTGCAAAGGAGAGCACAGGGTGGCTCCTGGACACCTGGGTCCACTCCTCAGCATAGGGTATTGGTTTCAGAGGTGGGGGACAAGGATTGAGGGATCTCGCCCCAGGGAAAGGAATGGGGTCACAGGTGGTGGGCAAGATTGGGAGCCCCGGCACATGGGCTGTGTTCCTGTTCTGGGAGGGGAGTGGGGTCTGAAATGTTGCAGCAGGCGGGGCTGGGAGCCTGGATGCCTGGCTTGTAGTCCAGGTCTAGCAGAGGAGAGAGAAGAAGGCCTGGGGAGGGGATAAGCCCGGACGCCTCGGTGCTGTTCCTTGCCTGTGAGCCCAGGAGCGAGAGGTGCTGGCAGCACTGGGGAGTGGAGGCTGCAAAGGGACTTTCTGCCCCATTTAAGCAGCAACACAGGGCTCAGTGACAGGAGGAGCGGGGCCTGGGGCCTGAGCTCTCACCCTGGGGTTGTGGTTTCAACCACCATGCCACTTTCTAGGGCAGCCAATAGCAGGGTGCAGAGCTAAATAACCCAGGTGTCCTGGCATCCATCAGATCTCACCCGCGCCTGGATTGAGGAGAGAACCCAGGTATCCTGACTGCCAGCTCTGCCTGCTCTAACCCAGCCGGCCCCATGACCCGCACGGATCCCAGGGGTCCGGGCTCCCAGCCTCCTAACATTATGCAGGTGCCTAAATCCCAATCCTATGCAGTGGCAGGGAAGCCTATGGGTGCCCCCGGGGCTGGCTTGATGCCGTCTCCGCCTGCCCATCCGGCGACCTAGATCTTGCACAGTCAGGAAACCACACGGGCTGAGTCTGACTCAGGTTCCGGCCTCTGAGCCTGAGAGACGTCTCCCTCCGCTGGCTCCAAGCCAGCAGCACCAGATGCTGGGTCTCACGGCCACCGTGGGCTCATGTCCTGCCCCTCCTGTGAGCACAGGGGGTCGGCGAGCCTGATTCATCTGCAGAAGTCCTTGCTGAGGCTGCTCCCCCCTTCCCAGAGCTGCAGAAAACCCCAATGTCCAAGTGCTCGGCACCCCCTGCTCTCACCCACCAAACTCCACTTCCCTCCCACAGCACGGACAGACCCCAGGCGTCCTGGCTCCCAGTCCCACCTTCTCTCACCCCGACACCCACTCCTCTCCCAGAGCAGGCATAAACCCAGGCATCCCAGCTCCCAGCACATGCTGCTCTAACCCTGAACCTCACCATCTGGGCTCTGACAACACTCCTCTCCCAGAGCCGGGGCAGAAGCTAGCAGCCCTGGCCCCTCCCCATGCATTTCATCCCTGATGCCGGTTGCCCTCTGGCCCAGTGGCCAGTCAGGCCACTGATGTGGCCTGGTGTCAATGGATCCAAGTACCATGTCTTGCTGTGCCCTCTGGTGTCCCCTGGCTTGTGGGTGACACAACTTCACTTGGCCAAATCTTTTCAGACTCACGTTGTTCCTGCGCCAGACTCTTCCTCACTTCATTGCCCACAAAAGGGAACATCCATGGCTGCAGCCCCAGGACACACGACCTTATCAGCTCTTCTCAGCATCAACTCTGCACCAACAAAGCCGTGAGGCTGAGAGGTGGGGCGGGGGGTTACAGGTGGCTGAATCCAGGAAGAGGTTGGAGGCCAGAGAGTTTGGCCCTGAGCTACTATGCCTGGGCAGCAATGGGGCAGGCAACAGGTGAGATGTGCCACGTCCATCCTCAAGCTAATTTACAGAGGAGACTGCTATCATGGGGTTGTGGCCTGAAAGCAACAGTCAGGGGGGGCAGGGGTGGCCTTAACCCACTGAGATGCCCTCCCAAGAGAACTGATGTGATGTGCCAGGGATGTGGCAATACCTGGCCAAGAGCTGACCTGTCTCTATGTGCCTCTGGAAGGACCTGGCCAGCAGCATCTGCCACGTCTCTGCCAGGTTAGGGGCCCATAGCACTTCCCTCACAGAGTCCCGCTGCCTTGGGAGATAACTGTTGTTAGCACTAGGTCTTTCATCTAATCAATCCCAGGCCTGGCAAGGCTGAGGAGAGTGCCAGGCTCCCACTTTCCAGGCTCAGAGCTGGGCATCCCTGCATCCCCACGCTCCCACTGCACTGCACTCTCCTTCAGGAAACATGGCATCCCATGGATGCCTGGGCAGCTGGGGCTGGAGAAGGCTTGGGTCTAAGTGCAAATGCTGTCTTGACATTACAATGTGCTGAAGCACATGAGGTTGCACCTCAATCCCTTTGGCTTGCATTGCAGCAGTCTTAGCCTCTGGCTGGGCTCAGTCAAAAGCTAGAGAAGCTTCTCTGAGGGACTCACCCAATCTTAGGAAATCAAATATTGATGAAGGCTTCAGGTCAGTGTGTTGCAGCTCTACCGACATGTTGACCTAAAAATGTCTTCCGATGACATTCATCTCATTTTCAGTCAGCTGTACAGTGAGCCTCTGCTCGAGGCAGTGTGTGACAAAGGGGCTCCATGCTCTGCGATGGCTCCCTCTCCTGAGGGTCCCATCTGCAGACGTGAAGAAGGTCCAGCGCTGCACGCAACTCGACTCCAAACGTGGTGAGGGCCTCCCTAAGGTCTGGCCCCTGTTATAAACTCCTGGTAGAAACCTTAAACCTACCACAACCCTAAACCAGCCCCATGTTAGAAACTCCAGGTAGAAACTAAGCAAAACCAAAACCATTCTAACCCTAACTCTAACCCTAAATTAACCCTAATGCTACCTGGCCCCCTAGTAAGAATGCCTGATAGAAACCCTAACCATAACTTTAACCATAACCCAAAACTAACCCTAACCTAACCCTAAACCAGCCTCTTTGTAGACATTCCTGGTAGAAACCCAAACCCTAACCGTAACCCTTACTCTAACCCTAATTCCAACCCTAACCCGGCTCCTCAGTAGAAATTCCTGGTAGAACAGTAACCCAAACCATAACCATAAACGTAACCCTAACTCAGCCCCCAGTAGAAACTTCTGGTATAAACCCGAACCCTAACCCAGTCCCCTGGTAGAAACTCCTGGTAGAAAAACTAGCCCTAATGCAGTCCCCTGGCAGAAACTCTGTAGGGCTTGGAGACATGGAGATCCTAAGATGTAAGCCTGGTTCTTTCCACTTGGCTTGCCGAAATCTGGTGAGCTAGTCCTGTAGTCCCCAACCTTTTCATACTTGAGGTGCTTTCTTCATAGATTTTGTGAAGGGAGAGGTTCCCCCTTTCAACACCTTATTTAGTTATTATGGTGTTCACCTTTTTGCCGTGAGACCAAGGCAGGGGCCAGGTAGAGAAGGAACCTGAGCCTGACCTTATCTTCTCAATCTGCTGATTGCCTCTCATCTTGGGGTGACCTGCAAAAGATCTCACTGCACCCTAGCTGAGAGTCACTCAGACTGCATCTCCATCCTCTTCAGCCAGCATCCATTCGCTCATAGAAGGGCTCCCATATGAGGAAAGGCTAGTGAGGCCAGGCCTGTTAAGGGCCAAGAATGAGGGGCCCCAAAATGAAACGAAATGAGGCGCTGAGTTTAAAACTAACACCAAGGACCTGTGTTTCACCAAGTGAGCAATTAAACACTGCAAGTCGTTGCCACCAGCTGTGGTGGAAGCTGAGAGTTCAGCCAGATTCACTAAGGGAATCACATCTTTGGAAGAGAGCAGTATCAGTAGGTGTTGAGAGCTGGAAACAGCAGAGTAAAACCAAGCGCATTGCCCCTTTGTGGATAGGGACAAAGAGGGACTGCAGGCTTTTGGGCTTGGAGAGATTCAGAGACCCCCAGGGAGCACACGCAAGGGGCAAGAAGTCTGCCTTGTCCTTAAGCCAGTGTGGCAGAGATGGGATGACGTGGCAAAGAAAACAGAAAGGCTCCGTGTGTCCTTTGAAACACCACGTAGGGGGGAGAATGCAGGTCCTTGTTCAAGCTGAGCTTGGCGCTGGGCCTGGGAAAGCAGGAACCAGATGCCACGTGCTCAAGGTGGGTGACAAGTGACAGCTCTGCCCTTTCCTTACCCAGAAGGGCAATGGAACTCGTCAACAATCTGGGCATTGGGTTTGGGCAGCTGGGCTTGTAATGTCAGGAGCAGTGCAAGGTATAAATCAGGCTGCTCAAGCCTCCAGCCCCACACTGAAGACCTTGGGACCCAAGCAGAGGCTGAGATGAAGGTCCAGGTTGTGGCTGCTGTTCTCCTCCTCTCCATTTTTTGCTAAAGGGGCAGCAGTACACCAGTGGTAAGAATTGAAATCTCTGTCTGGGGCACTGGCTCTTGTGGCAGAGCTCTCCCTATTCTGTCTGCACTCCCCGTTTGGTCTTGCATTGCTGAGCTGGGCAATTCTTTCCCTTTCTCCAGACCCCCGATGCGAGCCCTGAGGGTGACAGAGGGAACAAACGGGGCAGCTGGGTTTCCCCTGCTGAGCGCCACAAGTGAGTGGGGAGGGACCCCAGCTCTTGTGGCCTGTGCTTGTGCTGGGTCTGGGGATGCTTTGCTTCATCCTGGAAAGCACTGGGGAAACAGTGGCAGGAGGGAACGATAAACACTCACCAGATCAGTGGGTTTGGTGACTATGACAAGAAGGCGAAACTCAGAAAACCTCTCAGCAACTGTTGGGAAGGGAAGAAGGGCCAGATGTCCATGGGCTTTGAGGCAGTGCTCTCCAAACTACGCTCACTAGCGTCTCGCAAAATGTTGTCCAGGACAGAAGGCTTCTCTCCCTTTCCAAACCAGATCAGGGTTAACAGGGGCTTAACGAACAGCACATGACACACAAGAGACAATGGGACTTGGGCAGATTAGGTGCAAAAGCTCAGAAATGTTACCTCCTTCTGGCTTTAAGACTTTCAAAAATGGAGTATCCAGCCAGATGCTCTGCTGGAAAATTCCTCTCATTCTGACCCAACAGTCCCTCTGGCTATGGTTGATGGTCTGGAGGCTTCAGATTCAGGCCCAGGACCAGGTCCAGTGACAGGAGGGAAAACAGAGGAAAAAAACCAGGTGATGGGCTCAGGTGGGAGAGCGTTTCCAAGGAGATCAAGGAGCAGCATGGGAAGCCTCCCATGGCTTTGTATGCAAAGTCCAAGCTGTCATGGTAGTAGGGCTGTCCACAGCCATCTTCCGCCACTGACAGCCGTGGACATGGGAGGGAAGCCTTCTTCGGTTAAAGCAGATTCCCACATCTCAAGACAGAATCAACTCTGAACGCCTCACTCGGGAGATCAGTCTGGGCTCCTTGGCAGGGAGAGCTGTCTGGCAGCTGTGCTCCATGAGGGACAACCAGGAAGGGGGTGTCAGAGCCGTTGTGTCCCCAGTTACACACTGGTACTGAGTCCTAAGATGCTCTCTCCTCCCTGCTACCCTGGGGATTTGGGGTGACCCTGGCAGGGATCCAAAGCTGCACAGCATCCATATCAGTAAGTTTAATACCCCTGAGATCAAAAAGAGCCTGAGAGCCGGCCACCACCTCCTCCCTGATTCACTGATAGTGACTCCCTCGTTCTCCACGGGGCTGTGGGAAATAGGATGCTCCCGCGGCCTCTGGCAGTTCAATGTCAACAGGGATGGAGAGCTGCTACCGCTCTCAGTAGCCACACTGGGGCACAGGATCAATCCTGGCTGTGCTTCATCCCAGGGAATGGGAGGGAAAGCAGCCCCATCATGGATACAACCTCACTCTTATCCTACTGTCCATTCTCCCTTTCCATTTCTTGCAAATTGAAGTCCTCGCAACACTGCCCAGGGTGAGTATGAGAGGCTTTCTTTGCTCCAACCCCCAGTCACACTGCGTGGTGCATCTCAAGTCAAAAGAGCTAAACTCAGAAAGGCACTCGGCAACGCTTGGGAAGGGAAGTGGGGATCTTTAATAACGGGCCAGATGTCACCAGGCTTTTGCTTGTCCTTTCCCAAGTACGGTCACTGGGGGATCGAGGTTAGGAATCCAGGCCCCTGGTCTGGCCTCTGGTTGCTTAGACAATATTTTCTCCAGGACTTTGAGATTTCCATTGCTCAGGGAAATTATTAGGGCAAATGGGCCCCCGGGCATCTGGCAGCTGAGTTTTACAAATAACACATCTCTGGTCAAGGCCCCACCACCACACACTCTGTTTGGCTGCCTCACCCATTTGGGCTGTAACTCAGGGCCCTCTGGCCTTGGCCTCCAAAGGGACTGAGCCCTCTGGTCTTCAGAAAATAGAAATGACTCTTTCTTCTCACAAAGGCACCTGTGCCCCCTTCTCCATGGATGGAAATGCACATCCACTGTCCAAGCAAAACTGGGCACAGAGCAATTGTGCCCAACGTCCCAAGTCCAATCAAGTCCCTGGAAAACACTGGCACTCTTCACCTCCAGCAGTGAGCAAGACTTGTCCTTACCACAGGACCACAGGATGGGGCCCACGATGTGCCTCAACCTATGAAATGGAAAAGTGGCAGGAACACTCAACTTCACTGTCTATTTGGGGAGCGTTTCCCAGGGCTTAAGGACATGCTCCTGAGCGTGACAAAATCTGTGGCCTTCAGTCACTATTTTCTGACTGCTGAGTGCTGCAGGGAAAGTGTGTGCAGTGGACACGTTCATGTGGGACACGTTCGCTAGCTTGCTTAACAAGCCTCATTGATGGCTGCCACGAGCACTAATGGAGGGACCTAGAGGACCAAAAGGGTGATCTTATCCATGGGAGTTTCTGTCTTGAAAGAAAGGCATATCCCTCTAAGCGGGTGAGGCTGAACTCTGCACAGTTCATCCCGCATGAGCACCGATGGAGCTCACGGGTGCTGGGCCCCTTGGAAATGCCACCCTCATCATCGGTGCTCCACCCCACACAACGCACATGGACTCTGATGGAGAATAGTGTTTCTTGGCTCCTTCCAGCCCAGGTCCATGAAGGAATGACCCATCCTCAGGACTTGCAGCACTGACTGCCCTGGGCCAAGCTTGCACCTTTCTTTGCTTCCTCTTGGAAAACAAAGAAGAAGCAACAAGACATGGTAACTTCTTTCTCTCTCTCTTCTAGCATATACCCCTTTGCAAGAAGCTTCTGGTGAGTGCAAGTCCTGTTTCCCTTCATCCTCTCAGTTCATGTCCAGGCAGAGTCAACTCTGAATGCATAACTCGGGTGGTCTGTCTGGGCTCCTTGGCAGGGCGAGCTGGCTGGCAGCTGAGCTCCACAATGGAGTACCGGGAGGTCAGGGACGGAGCAGTTTTGTCCTTGGTTACACAGTGGTGCTAAGTGCTCACACGCTGTCTTCTCCCTGCTATCCTTTGCTTTTAGGCTGAACATGGGAGGGATCCAAAGCTCCACAAATATTAATATCACGAATTAATGCCACTGACTTCCAAAAATTCCTGAGAGGCAACCAACACGTATTGCCCATCTCCCTGATTGCAGCTGCTTCACTCTCGTCTGGCCTGTTGGAAATAAGATGCTCCCTTGGATTCTTGCACCTGAATTTCACCAGGGATGGAGAGCTGCTACTGCTGTCAGCAGCCACTGATAGCTTGGGGCACAGGATCACTCTTGGTTGTGTTTCATTGTAGGCAATGGAAGGGAAACAGCTCCACCATGGCTATATCCTCACTCTTGTGCTACTGTCTATTCTCCCTTGCTCCTTCTTGCAGGGAGGCCTTTGATCAGACCTCCTGGTGAGTCTGACAAGCTTGCTTTTCTCCACCCCCAGTCCCATTGCATGGTGCATCTCAAGTCAAAAGAGCTAATCCCAGAAAACAGGGATCTTTAGTAAAGGGCCTGATGGCCACCTGCTTTGAGCAGAGCTCACCTCACTATGGTCACTGGGGGCTCAGGGCTGAGCATCCCGGGCCCTGCCTTGGCTTCTGGTTCCTTAGAGAATCTCCTCCCAGAGACATTGAGCTGCCTGGATCTCATGCCAAGCCTGGGGAAGTCAATAGGAAAACACTTGCTCCCAGGCTTCCTGCAGCTCAGTTGTGGAAGGAACTGAGTACTGTCCAAGATACCCACCACCATGCTTTCCTTTTGCTTTAGGATAAAACTAAGGGTACTTAGGCTTTAGTTTCTAAAGGGACTGTTTGCACCCACTTTTTCATCCAGTCCCCTCAAGACAACACTCTGAGCCGCACTCTTGTTCACCCCGCACATCGCTGTCTCTGAACACCAGCACCTGCAGGAGGGCTTGGGCAGGAAGGAGAGGAAAAGGGAAAGGGGATGGCTCCTGTCAGATCACCTGTGCTCACTGCTATTTGTCAGCTCTCCCCCAGGGCTAGGACTGGACACTCCCAGCAATTCCTGACACGGGGGTGAAACAGGAACAACTAACAACTGCTTGCTACACTGCTTGCTTCGCTACCTCCCCTCTGCCCACACCAATCACATGCTGAATGAGCACCATCAATCATAGCAGTAGAGATACAAGCTGATTCCTGTGATCTGCATTGATTTGGGTTCCTGTGCTGTACTGGGGCTGAGGGAGGATCAGGAGATCTGTCCTGCTGCCCCCGGGATAGCAAGAGTGTCACAACAATAAAGCAAATGCTTCTGCATCCAAAGTGAGTCCCTTCTGCAAGTCATTTCACTCTGGTTACAATGGTTTTGCTTCATCCCATGTGCCGCCCTCGCTGTCCTATCATCTTCTCACCCATTCCTTTGCTCCGTCTATGTGTGGTGTGTGGGAGCAGAGGGATAGGATTGGTGATCTATCTGCCCCAACCCCGTTGTGGATCTGATGCCTCCAAAAACAACTCCAAGGTATTTCAAGTTTTCTCTCTCCCCTGGATCTGATCCATAGTCCAGGCACGTCAACCTGGAAGGGGAAAAGGAAGAACCTTTGGCTCTTTATCCCAAGGTCCTGATACCCCTCTGGCCCCAGCCCCTGCCACTCGCAGATGCTGACAGGGGGACTGCACCTGCCATTTGTTTTGTCAGAGACAACTTCAGTAAAGCAGGAACAGCAGGAGATGCTCTCTCTCTTTGGTATCATTCAATCTGAAGGGAGGGACAGCCAGGATTATACGTTCTTTCTGCCTCAACTCCATCATGTTTCAGACCTTGGTCTAAATGTATAAACACCATGAAGAACTCGAGAGAAGGGGTCAGTCAGATGCCAGGGCAGCACCTGGCAGGAAGCAGCAGCCCAGGGACACACTGGCACCTACCAGGACTCCCAGCTCCACCGGCACCTGTGACACTGAGACTTTGGCAGCTGCGGGGGCACAGGGATGGGGTTAGCTCAGGGAACAGGCTGTGCAGCAGGGTGGGGGATGCCCAGGCTCTCAGCTGCCATTCCCACTCCCAGGATTGCAGGCTTCCAGTCCCCAAGCCCCAGCCCACCTTTGGAGACAACGCAGTCATCCATGCTCCCAGCCCCACTCTTCTAACCCATCCTCCTCCGCTTCCTTCCCAGAGCTGGGGTTGAACCCAGACATCCAGGCTCCCAGTCTCCCCACCACAACCCACAAGGCCCCACTCTACACTTGTGAAGGGTACCAAGTAGGCTTTCTAAAAGTATGTGGGTAGCAAGTGGAGGACTGGAGAAAGTGTGGGTCCCTTACTGAATGGAGGAGGCAACCTTGCAACAGAGGATGCAGAAAAGGCTGGATGCAGAAAAGGGACTACTTAAAAAAACTGAGCGTGTACAAGTCCATGAAGCCAGATGTGGTGCACCCTAGAGTGCTGGGGGAGTTGGCTGATGTGATTGCAGAGCCATTGGCCATCATCTTTGAAAGCTCATGGGAATCATGAGAAGTCTGGGATGATTGGAAAGGGCAAACATAGTTCCCATATTTTAGTTAGGGAAAAAGGAAGATCCATGAAACTACACACAGGTGAGTCTCACTTCAGTCTCTGGAAAAGGCATGGAGCGGGTCCCCAAGGAATCCATTTCTAAGCACGTGGAGGAGAAAAGAGTGATTAGGAACAGTCATTGAGCTGAGGCTAACTGGCCTATAATTACCCAGGTCCTCCTTCCTCCCCATGTTGAAAATAGGGACCACACTGGCCCTTTTCCAGTCCTCTGGGACCTGACCTGTGTGCCATGAGCACTGAGACAGTTGCACCAGTGGTTTTGCTATGACACTGGCCAACTTGTTAGTATCTTTTTGGTGAAGATCATCAGGGCCTGCCGACTTAAATACGTCCAACACTTCCAAATTCCCCTTCACTAGGGCAGCACTAACTGTTGGTGGATTGGTATCTCCCTCAAGGCAGACCAAAGTCTCCTTGGCAGGTGTATTTTATCTGTGTCCGGGAACACAGATGCAAAGAAATCATTTAAGAACTCAGCTAGGTCCATCCTATCTGTTACGAGTTGCCCTAGTCCATCCTGTAGTGGTCCTATGTTGTCCTGCACCGTCTTCTTGCTCCCTATGTACTTAAGGAAGGACTTTTTGTTACTCTTAATCTTTGTTGCCAGCCTGAGTTCTGTTTCTGCTTTGGCTTTCCTCACTGCTTCCCTGCAAGCGGGAGCCGAGCAGGTATACTTCTCCTTGGTGGCTAGCCCCCTGCGTCCACAGCCTGTAAGCCTCCCTTTTCCCCTGCAGGCTCTCCTGGATTTCTCTGCTCAGCCAAGTGGGTTTCTTGGCTCTTTTGCCTTCCTTTATATGTACTGGGATGATGCCCCATGTGCCTGCAGGATCAGTCCCTTCATGAACTCCAACCCTTCTTGGACTCCCAACTCACTGATGTTATTACCCCTCAGTACCACTCTAATTAGTGTCCTGAGCTCGTTGAAGTCGGCCTTCCAGAAGTCTAGTGCTTCTGCCCTACTCGTTATCTTTCCCACATTTCACCGGATAGTGAATCCTATTAACTGGTGGTCACTAACACCTAGGTATGACTGGCCCACACGTATAGACAGCTATACCCTGTACAGGAGGGATCGAGTGGACAAAAGGGGCGGGGGCGTACCTCTCTATGTCGAGGAAAGCTATGCATCCCTGCAAGCTGACATTGGCACCCACGGTGGATGACTTGAGACCCTCTGGGTTAAAATCCGTGGGGGACACGGCAGAGGGGATACTATGGTGGGAGTCTACTGCAGACCCCTACCCAGGGTCAAGACCTTGACCAGGAGTTTGCCAGGGAATTGACTGAGGCTGCACATTCCTGGTGTGTGGTTGCCATGGGAGACTTTAACTACCCAGACATCTGGGAGGAGCGCTCAGTCAAATCCAAGTGGTCGCAAAGCTTTCTCTCGTGCGTGGATTACCTCTGTCTGACACAGGAAACCTATGGGCCGACAAGAGACAAAGCGCTGCGCGACCTGGTACTGGCAACCGAGGATGACCTAATCAGCGACCTAACGATCGATGGGAAGCTGGGTGACAGTGACCACGAGCTGATCACCTTCACCATCTGCCGTAAAGCTGACAAGTCAGTCAGTAATACTGAGACTGACTTGCCACCTATATTAAGTGCAAGGTGGCAAAGACCTGCAGCAAGGCAGCAGCCCTGGATTTCAGGAGCGTGGATTTCAGTGAGGTAAGGAGACTAGTCAGGGAGGCACTGAGGTCCCGGAGGGGAGAGGAGTTGGGTGTCCAGGAAGAGTGGTTGATCCTTAAGGAGCTGATCCTCTGAGCCCAAAGGGAGGTAATCCCAACATGGATCAAAGGGGGAAGGAGGGTGCAAAAGCCCCCCATGACTCACCAAAAGCATACGGGAACATCTCCTACCTAAAAAGGAGGCGTAAACCCAATGGAAGGGAGGGCCATCACCAGGAAGACTACACCTCCATTGCTCAGGCCTGCAGGGGGCGGTCAGGAAGGCCAAGGCGGAGATGGAACTGGGACTAGCAACCTGGATCAAGGACACCAAGAAGTCTTTTTTTAAATACATAGGGGGTAAAAAGAGTTACCGGGTATTGTGGGGCCTTCACAGAACATGCTTGGAAATCTGGCTGTCGCTCCGGACAGTAAAGCTAACCTATTTAACAATTTCTTTGCCTTCATTTTTCTGAGCAGGGACCGGGTCACCCCCCACACTGGGACCCCCATAGGTCCCAGGGGAGGTGCAGCCAGGCCCAGAGAGGGGACCTAGCTCAGGGCACTTCTGGAGGGACTAGATGTATTTAAATCAGCAGGTCCTGATGATCTCCACCCCTAAGTGCTGGGGGAATTAGCAGAGGTCATTGCAGGACCCCTGGCACAGCTTTACAAGCACGCGTGGTGTTCTGGCAATGTGCCAGAGGGCTGGAAAAGGGCCAATGTGGTTCCCATTTTCAAAAAAGGGAGGAAGGAGGACCCAGGAAACTATAGGCCAGTTAGTCTTACCTCAGTCCTGGGTAAGCTTTTTGAGAGAATTGTCCTGGCGCATGTCCGTGAGGGGCTGGCAGGGGAGATTATGCTTAGGGGCAACCAACACAGGTTCATTGGTGCAGGTCCTGTCAGACCAACCTGGTGATCTTCTACGACCAGATCACAAAATCCTTAGATGCAGGGGTAGCAGTGGACGTAGTCTTTCTGGACTTCAGGAAGGACTTCGACACTGTCTCTCACCCCATTCTCATTAAAAAACTAGGGGACTGCGGTGCTGATGCCTACACAGTCAGATGGGTCACTTGTTAGCTGGAGGGCTGTACCCAGAGAGTGGTGGTGGATGGGTCCTATTTGACCTGGGATGTGGGCAGTGGGGTCCCCCAGGGCTCGGTCCTTAAGCCTGCACTGTTCAACATCTTCATCAGTGACTTGGACGGGGGGTAAAAAGCACCCTGTTCAAATTCACATATGACACTAAGAAGTGGGGGGTAGTGGGCATGCTAGAAGGGAGGAATAGGCTGCAATCAGACCTGGACAGGTTACAGGGGTAGGCGGATGGAAACAGGATGGGTTTCAACACTGACAAGTGCAAGGTGCTGCACCTGGGGAGGAAGAACCAGCAGCATACCTACTGGTTGGCTGGCGAATTCGCTTCTCATCAGTGCAGAGGCAGAAAAGGATCTTGGAATCATTGTTGATGTCAAAATGAACATGGGCCGAAATTTTGGGGACACGGTCAGGAAGGCCAACTGCACCTTGTCGTGCATCCACAGATGCATCTCAAGCAGGTCCAAGGAGGTGATCCTCCCCCTCTGTGCGACACTGGTCAGGCCGCAGTTGGAGTACTGAGTCCAGTTCTGGGTGCCGCACTTCAGGAGGGATGTGGACAGCATGGAAAGGGGCCAGAGGAGGGCCACCCGCATGATATGGGGCTAGCAGGGTAGGCCGTATGAGGAGAGGCTGAGGGACCTGAACCTGTTCAGCCTCTAAAGAGAAGGCTAAGTGGGGATCTAGTGGCCGTTTACAAACTAGTCAGAGGGGACCTGCAGGCATTGGGGGAGTCCCTGTTCCCCCGAGCACTACTAGGCATGACAAGAAATAACGGTCACAAGTTGGCAGAGGGTATATTCAGACTAGACATCAGGAGGCATTACTTCACAGTCAGGGCGGCTAGGATCTGGAACCAACTTCCAAGAGAAGTGGTGCTGGCTCCTACCCCGGGGGTCTTTAAGAGGAGGCTGGATGAACACCTCGCTGGGGTCGTTTGACCCCAGCACTCTTTCCTGCCATGACAGGGGTCGGACTTGATGATCTGCTCAGGTCCCTTCCAACCCTACCAACTATGAAACTATGAAACTATGAAGATCGAACGGTCAAAAACTCCGCCACAACCGATTCAGGCTAGACATAAGAAAGAACTTCTTTACTGTTGGAACCCCCAAGGTTTGGAATAGACTGCTGCCAGATGTGGTTCAAGCACCCACTTTGAGCACCTTCAAGACACATTTGGATACTTATCTTGCTGGGATCCTATGATCCCTGCTGACTTCCTGCCCCTGGGGCAGTTGGCTTGACTCAATGATCCTCTGGGGTCCCTTCTAGCCCAAATGTCTATGAAATCTATGAAAAATGCCCCACCAAGTCCTCCCCTGTGGCCAGCACCAAGTCAAATAAGGCATTTCCCCTGGTGGGACTGCATACCTCCTGTGCTAGGTGCAGGTCCTGTATGCAGGTTAGGAACCGACGTGAATGGGCAGACCCGGCCAACTGCTCCTCCCAGCAGATGTCTGGGTAATTTAGGTCACCCATGACAACCAAGTCCTTTGAGCGCCCTGCCTTTGAGAGCTGACTGGAGAATACTACATCTAACTCGTCAACCTGGTGTGGGAGTCTGTAGTGGATGCCCACTACCAAGTCCCTTTCACCCCGACCTCTTGAGATCTGACCCATAGGACTTCAATCTACCCTTCTTCTGTCCCCAATTTTATTACAGAAGATGTATAATGATCTTTAATGTATAGAGGAACTCCCCCTCCTTTTTGCCCCAATCTATCCTGTCTATGTAGCCTGTAGCCCTCAATGCCCACTGCTGAACCATGAGTAGGGTCCCACCAGCTTTCTGTTAGCCTAACCAGGTCCAAATCTTTGCCTGCAAGTAGCAGTGTGAGTTCCTCCTTATTCCCCGTACTCCCAGCATTAGTATGGAAACACCTAAGCCCTGCAACAGGTCCCCTTATTACTCCCCTATCCTGATGCTTAATGGGCCCCCTGGTGCTTAACTGGTCTATTCCAGCATGCGGTTTATGACTTGTCATTCTTGGTTTCACCCTGTCTTCAACATCTCCGTCCCCTGATGAAGCTGGTTTAAAGCTCTACAGAGGAGGTCTGCCAACCTGTAAGAGAACAAGCTCTTACCTTTTGGAGAGAGACGTAGAGCAGCACGTCCCAGCAAGGCCCTATTCTGGAAATACAGATCATAGTCTAGGAAGCTGAATCCCACATGGAGGCACCAACTCCAAAGCTGTGAGTTGACCTCTCCAAAGTAGTCGCTGTGGTGCCGGCCATGACTGCTGACTGGGAGGATAGATGAGAAGACCACTTGTACCCCTGAACCTCTAATCCTGGCTCCTAGAGCCATGTAGTCAGTCATGATCTGCCCCAGACTACTCTGGGCCACATCATTCATTCCCACATGGATGAGGACCATGGGGTCCATGTAGTTGGTGGGCATGACTAAGTCTGGGAGCCTTGTTGTGACATCCTGAATCCAAGCCCTGGGCAGGCAGCATATCTCCCATACTGTGGGATCCGGGCGGCAGATGGCTCCCTCCATTCCTCTCAGGAGGGAGTCGCCCACCTTGATGACCCAATGTCTTCTCCTTTGGCTGCCCAGTTGTTGCTCAGCCTGCCTGTTGGTAGCTGTGGATGCAGCCTCCATTGCTACACTCTCTCCCAGTGATGCCAGGGCCTCATACCTGTTCCCCAGCTGCACTGGAGGGAGTCACTCTAGTAGCACAGCATTTAGTTCTGTGATGTCTAGTTCTGGAGGTGACTGTCTTCCATCTATATGCATAAGGACCCTCCTGTTTCATAGTTTCATACTTTCTAGGGTCAGAAGGGACCTGAACGATCATCAAGTCAGACACCCTGCCCTAGGCAGGAGCAAGTGCTGGGATCATAACACCCCAGCCAGATATCTATCTTACCTCCCCTTGAAGACCCCCAAGGTAAGGGAGAGCACCACCTCCCTTGGGAGCCCGTTCCAGAGCCTGGCAGCCCTAACCATAAAGTAATGCCTCCTAATATCAAGCCTGAACCTGCTTTCCATCAATTTGTGGCTGTTATTCCTTGTTATCCCAGGTGTTGCTCGGGGGAACAGAGCCTCACCTATTTTCTGCTGGTCCCCCCGGTGAGTTTATACATGACCACCAGATCCCCTCTCAGTCTTCTCTTGTGGAGGCTGAATAGATTCAGGCCCTTTAGTCTATCTTCATGGGGCTTGGCCTGCTACCCCTTGACCATGTGAGTGGCCCTCCTCTGGACCCTGTCAATGCTGGCCACATCTCTCCTGAAGCAGTGCCCCGAACTGGAAGCACTACTCCAACTGTGGCCTGACCAGCGCCACATAGAGGGGAATGATCACCTCCCTGGGCCTGCTTGTGGCTCATGTGTAGATGCATGACAAGGTACGGTTAGCCTTACTGACTGCTTCCTCACTTTGGTGGCTCATGTCCACCCTGGAGTCAACAATGATTCCAAGATCCCTTTCTGCCACCGTGTTGATGAAAAGGGTGTTCCCCAGCCCATCAGTGTGTTGCAGGTTCCTTCTCCCAAGGTGCAGCACCTTGCACTTGTCTGTGTTGATCTCCATCCTATTCTCATCTGCCCACCTCTGTAACCTGTCTAGATCTAGCTGGCTTCTGTCCCTCCCCTCCAGTGTGCCCACCTCGCCCCACATCTTTGTGTCATCAGTGAATTTGGACAGCATGCTTGCCATGCACACCTCCAAGTCACTGATAAAGATGTTGAATAGCACAGGCCTGAGGACCGAGCCCTGGGAAACTCCACTGCCCACATCCCTCCAGGTCAAACATGTCCCATCCACCACCACTCTCTCGATGTGACCATCGAGGAAATCTGCCACCCATCTGACTGTGTAGGTATCAATGCTGTGGTTGCCTAACTTTTTTTTTATGAGAATGGGGTGAGAAACAGTGTCAAAGGCCTTCTTGAAGTCCAGATAGACAACATCCACCTCAATGGCTGCATCCAAGGACTTGGTGACCAGGTTGTAAAAGGAAACCAGGTTAGTCAGGTAGGACCTGCCTGCAATGAACCAGTGTTAGTTTCCCCTGAGCATTACCTCCCATGCTCTCCCTTTGAGCGTGTCTACCTCTCCCCACACCTTGGTGATGTCGGCAAACTTGGACAACGTGTTTTCCACCCCCTCGTCCAAGTTGCTGATGAAGATGTTGAACAGTGTACGTCCCCCCAGGACCGAGCCCTGGGGGACCCTACTGTTCATATCCCCCCAGGTCGAGTACGACCCGTCCACCACCAATCGCCCGACCCTTCGATCCAGGAGTGCAGACACTTTTGGTGGTTGGCCCTGGTGCCTGGGCCGGGTGCCACATCTACAATATTGCCAAGAAAGGTTCGCGGAGGTTTTCAGGACCCTAAATGACCATCTTCGGTTCCAGAAGGTTCCAGAAGGTCGGTCAGAGGAACCTCCGGGGCAAAAGAACTCCTTGGTTCGACTGATTGCATGCCATCAGGCCATCCTGGATGCCTTTACTGAGCCAAAGAGGATTTTTAACACTCTTTTCCGCTTTGGTTTGCATTGGGACTGACTCTCTCTGAGCTCAGAGGATCATCTCCTTATGGAACAACCAACCACATGCTTGAACTAGCTGTGACCCCTTGAGGTCCCTTCCAGTCCTCATTTTCTATGATGCTATGATTCACCCAGAGTGGGTATGCAATCCATGTGTCCAGGATCTTCTTCCCCCACCCCCTTGCTCTCACTCCCCAGACCCAGTTCCCCTCCCACAGCAGGGTCCCCAGGTGTCTGGTCTCAAAGCCTGATCCAGCCCCAGTGCCTCACCACCACCCAACCCTGGGGCCAGGAGCAAGACGGGATTGTATAGCACCCAGGCTGCCAGCCCTAGCTGCAGCACCTTGGTCCCATGTCTCGTAGCCCAGGAGAGACTGAAGCAAATGCCCCAGAAATGAACCACTAACCTCAGCATCACATGCCCCGCTCCAGTTCCTGGTGCCATAAAGGAGGCAGAGGGTGGAGCCTGGACACCTGGGTCTCATTCCCAGCATGGGGAAGAGGTAGGTAGTGGTTAGACTGGCAGGGGCTGGGCTTGAGGGACCTCACCCCAGGGAAAGGAAAGGTGTCACGGGTGCTGGGCAGGATTGGGAGCCCGGGGACTTGGGCTGTGTTCCTGTTCTGGGAGAAGAGTGGGGTCTGCGGGGTGGCAGCCTGGACGCCCGGCTTCAATTCCAGGTCTGGATGGGGAGTGGGGTCTGAAACATTGCAGCAGGCAGGGCTGGGAGCGTGGACTCCTGGCTTGTAGTCCAGGTCTAGCAGAGGGGAGGGAGGAAGGCCTGGGGAGGGGATGAGCCCAGACACCTCGGTCCTGTTCCTTGCCTGCGAGCCCAGGAGCGAGAGGTGCTGGCAGCACTGGGGAGTGGAGGCTGAAAAGGGGCTTTCTGCCCCCATGCGAGCAGCACTGCAGGGCTCAGTGTCGGATGTGGAGGAAGGTGGCCTGGGCACCGAGCTGTCATGCTGGGTCTGTGGTTTCAACCACCATACCACTGTTTCTATGGCAGGCAAAAGCAGGGATTAGAGCTGGAGCTAGAGACCCCAGGTGTCCTGGTATCCATTGCACCCCTGCTTGCACCTACTCCCCTCCCGGAGCAAGGCGAGAACCCAGGTGTCCTGACTCCCAGCTCTGCCTGCTCTAACCCACCCAACCCCATGACCTGCACAGATCCCAGGGGCCCGGGCTCCCAGCCTCCTCACATGATGCAGGTGCCTAAATCACAATCCTCTGCAGTGGCAGGGAAGCCCAGGGGTGCCCCCGGGGCTGGCTTGACACCATCTCCGCCTGCCCATCAGGCAACCTAGATCTCCCACAGACAGGAAGCCGCATGGGCCCGAGTCTGACTCAGCTTCTGGCCTCTGAGCCTGAGAGACGTCTCCCGCCACCTCCTCCAAGCCAACAGCACCAGGCGCTGGGTAGCACGCGGCCGCCGTGGGCTCATGTCCTTCCCTGCCTGTGAGCACAGGGGGTCGGCGAGCCTGATTCATCTGCAGAAGTCCTTGCTGAGGCTGCTCCCCCCTTCCCAGAGCTGCAGAAAACCCCAGTGTCCGAGTGCTCGGCACCCCCTGCTCTCACCCACCAAACTCCACTTCCCTCCCACAGCACGGACAGACCCCAGGCATCCTGGCTCCCAGTCCCACCTTCTCTCAACTCCACACCCACTCCTCTCCCAGAGCGGGCATAAACCCAGGCGTCCCAGCTCCCAGCACATGCTGCTCTAACCCCCAGACCTCACTGCCTTCCCACTGACTGCAGAGACCCCCGGCATCTGGGCTCCGACACCACTCCCCTCCCAGAGCCAGGGGCAGACGCCAGCAGCCCTGTCCCCTCCCCACCCATCTCACTTCTGGTGCCAGTTTCCCAATGGGCTGGTGGCCAGGCAAGCCGCTGATGTGGCCTTGCACCAAACTGCCACGTCTTGCCATGTCCTCTGGTGTCCCCCAGCCTGTGGGTGACACTGCTTCACGAGGCCAAATCTTATCAGACCCACATTGTTCCTGCACCAGACTCTTTCTCGCTTCGTTGCCCACAAAAGGGAACATCCACGGCTGCAGCCCCAGGACACAGGCCCTGATCAGCTCTTCACGTCATCAAATCTACTCCAACAAAGGCTGCTAGTGAAGCCGAGGGGCGGGGCGGGGGTTTACAGGTGGCTGAGTACATGCAAGAGGTTGGAGGCCAGAGAGTTCAGCCAAGAGCTACTACACCTGGGCAGCAATGGGGCAGGCAACAGGTGAGATGTGCCACGTTGTTTGTCCTCAAGCTGATTTACAGAGGAGACTCTGCTATCATGCAGTCGTGGCCTGAGAGCAGCACTGTTACCAGATTTGCCCGTCGCTTTGGGGTGTGCTCATTTATTAGGGGTACGCTTCTGGGGTCTCTGTAATTCTATCCATGTGCTGCTTGTGTCACTTGTGTTTCCATATGGAGCTGTAAGTCTTCCTTCTGCAAGGCCTCACCCCCAATGGAGCTATCTTGCAGGACTCGGGTTCAATGGGGCTGAGTTCCTCCAACCACCAAATCAGTCAAACACACATATGCACATACACACACAGATTAACAGGACATGCCTGAGTCAGGCCAGGTTATTTAGCATTGATAGGCAAGCACCCTCATATGCCTTGAACTCAGTTCATCAGGGCACCAGTAAAATGCAGTCAGACACAAGCACACGGGTTAGCAGAGCACATCTGAGTCAGGCCACACTATGCAGCATTGATAGGCTGACACCCTCATGTGCCTTGAACTCAGTTCATCCCTTATTTCAGCAGGACAATAATAAATACACTTAGACACACATACACACATGCTAGCAAAGTCTGTCTGAGCAGGCTGGGTCCGATCACCACTTTCAGCTGATACCCTCATGAGCCTCAAAAGTCAGCATGTCCCAATCTCTTATTTCAATGGTCCTAGTAGTAGCTCTCTTGATGAGCAGACCCCAACATAGTTTGGGGCATTACAGGGATCTTTGGCTTAGGTAAAAGATACCTTGCTGCAGAGCAAAAGGGGAGGTCAAGGGGAAGGAAGAGTAAGTGAGGTTCAGATAGAGAGTATAGCAAACACCTTGACCATAAAGGTGATGTATTGCCAGGTATATGAACTTATGATGATACCAGTAGTAATAGCCATACAAGAGAGACAAATAAAAGAGTTACAATATGATATAGTTTCAATTTTGTATTTGTGGAAGTCTAGCTTAAGTTTGATTAGCAAAAGTCAGGTTTAGAAAGCTGTGCCTGGAGCAAGAGAGTAAAAGTCAGGTTCCTGGAGTCAGAGAGTGTGAGAGAGAGAGTGAGAGAGAATTGGGGTCTCACCACCCAGCAAAGCTTGAACCAGTTGAGATCCCCAAGTGTCTGTTGGAGCTTGCAGACAGGCAGATCCCTCAGCACGATCAATGGAGGGATCCAGGCAGAAAAGGCATGGAGCTGGTGCAGCTTTTGGATCCAAGCACCAGAACAGGAACTTGAGTGTGGGTTGGGGTTTTGTAGAGAACTAACAATGGCTCGAGGGAGAACACGAGGTTTGTTTACGGATACACACTGGCACATGTGCTGCAGAATAGGAACAGATCACTCCTGGCTCTGCGAAGCATCACTCTGAGGGAGCTCACAATACAGACAGGCAGATTCAGTGTTTTGGGTACCAAAAGAGGAGTCATTACTAGAATTGGTCTGATAACTGCCGAGCTGGGAGTGTGTAGACATGGGTTGATTAGCATTTGGAGCAGGGATCCCCCATCATGCAGCGCTCCCCTGCTTCTCAGGTCCCAGAATTCAGTGCAATCCTTGCCTTGGACTCTCTGTTCTCCATCCTGACTGCTAACGAAGGTGCATGCCTGTCCCACCTCCCATTTAAATAAGTTGTCATCCGGTTCCATCTTGTATGCAAATGGGACCATGGGAGGTGCTTCACTCTTATCACCCTTTTTTGGAGGGCTTTAGATGCATCTCCCACTGCATCTTCATTGTCTTTTGTAACTCCTTTCGCCAATCAGTTCTTGTCCAGGCAGAGGTGTGGAGGGGGTGAGTCCTTCGTGAGTCAGACAGGCTGTGTCCTGTGCCAGGGGTCCCCAGGAACACAGAGCTGAGAGGTAACAACACAGTCAGGGAGGGAAGGGGTGGACTCAACCCACTGAATCACTGTCCCAAGAGAGCCGTGGGATGTGCCAGGCAGGCAGCGATGCCCGGCCAGGTGCTGACATTGCTCCATGTGCCTCTGGAATGATCTTGCCAGGATCATCTCCCACAGCTCTGCCACTTTAGGGGCTCGCAGCACTTCCCCTACAGAGTCCCCCTGCCTTGGGAGATGGCTGCTGTCAGCACTGGATCTTTCATCTCCTGGTCAATCCCAGGCCTGGCAAAGCTGAGGAGAGTGCCAGAATCCCCCTGCCTGGCCTCTGGCTGGGCTCAGGAGAAGGCCAAAGAAGCTTCCCTGAGGGACTCACCCACTTTTAGGACATCAAATCTTGATGGAGGCTTGAGGTCAGCATGTGCCAAGTCTACCGACAGGATGACCCAAAAGGGCTCCATGAGCAGAGGAGGGGAGTGACAAAGGCTCTCCATACGCTGAGGTTCCCATCTGCAGATGTGCGGAAGGTCCAGTGTGATATGCAGCTCAGCCTGCAAAGGTGGGGAGGGCCTCTATGAAGGCTGGGAACCCTGGTAAAAACTACTGGTAGTAACCTTAATCCTAACACTATCCCAAACCCAGCCTATGGTAGAAACTCCTGATGGAAAACTGATAGAACTCCTGATAGAAACCCTACCCAAACCATAACCATAACCATAACCCTAAACCTAACGTTAACCCTAACCCTAAACTGGCCCCCTGGTAAAACTTGTGATAGAAAACCAAACCCTAACTGTAAACCTATCCCCTAACCCCCACTCTAACCCTAACCCTAGATTGGCCCCCAGGTAGAAACTCCTGGTAGCAACCCTAACCTAAACCAGAACCGTAACCATAACCCTATCCCTAACCCTAAGCCCACCCCTAAACTAACTGTAAACCCTAACCCTAAACCAACCCCCGGTAAAAATTCCTGGTAAAAACCCTAGCCCTAACACAGCCCCCCGCTAGAAACTCTTTAGGGCTTGGAGACATGGAGATCCTAAGGTGTAAGCCTGGTTCTTTCCACTTGGCTTGTTGAAATCTGGCGAGCTAGTCCTACAGTCCCCAACTTTTTCATACTCGAGGTGCCTTCTTCATAACTTTTGTGAAGGGAGAGGTGCCCCCTTTCAACATCTTATTTAGTTATTATGGCATTTGCCTCTGTGCTGTGAGAGCCGGGCAGTGGACAGGCAGGGAACAAGCCTAAGCCTGACCTTCTCTTCTCCATCTCCTTATCGCCTCTCATCTCGGGGCACCCTTCAAAAGATCTCACAGCACCCTGGCAGAGAGTCACTCAGACAGGCTGCATCTCCATCCTCTGCAGCCAGCATCCATTCTCTTGTAGAAGGGCTCCCATACGAGGAAAGCAAGACCAGGCTTGTTAGGTTCAGCAAAGAGGCGCTTGTGGGAGAACGTGAGAAGTGTTAACAAAAAGTACTAAATGGTGAAGAGAAAGTCAATGGGGATTTATGATTAACTCCCTTTCCCCATCCAAGAATGAGGGGCCACAAAATGAAACAAGGCACTGAGTTTAAAACTAACACCAGGGCGCTCTGTTTCACCGAGTGAGCAATTAAACCCTGCAAGTCGTTGCCACCAGCTGTGGCGGAAGCAGAGCGTTCAGCTAGATTCACAAAGGGACTGGACACATCTTTGGAGGAAAGGAGCATCAGTAGGTGTTGAGAGCTGGAAACAGGAGAGTAAAATTAAGCACAATGCCCTTTCGGGAGTAGAGACAAAGAGGGGCTGCATGCTCTTGGGCTTGGAGAGGTTCAGAGACCCCCAGGGAGCACACACAAGGGGCAAGAGTCTGCCTTGTCCTTAAGCAAGTGTGGTAGAGATGGGATGACGTGGCAAAGAACAGAAAGGCTCCGCGTGTCCTTTGAAACACCGCGTAGGGGGGTGAACGCAGGTCCTTGTTCAAGCAGAGCTTGGTGCTGGGCCTGGGAAAGCAGGAACCAGATGCCACATGCTCGAGATGGGTGACAAGTGACAGCTCTGACCTTTCCTTATCCAGGAGGACAATGGGGATCAGTAACAATCCAGGCATTGGGTTTGGGCAGTCGAGCTTATAATGTCAGGGGCAGCACAGGGTATAAATCTGGCTGCTCAAGCCTCCAGCCCCACCCTGGGGACCTTGGGACCCAAGCAGAAGCTGAGATGAAGGTCCAGGTTGTGATTGCCGTTCTCCTCGTCTCCATCCTTTGCCAAGAGGGCAGCAGCACATGGGTGGTAAGAATTGAAATCACTGTCTGGGGCGCTGGCTCTTCTGGCAAAGCTCTCCCTGTTCTGTCTCAGCTCCCTATTCAGTCTTGCATTGTTGAATTGGACAGCTGGACAATACTTTCCCCCTCCCTAGGCTCCAGTGTGAGCCCTGAGGGTAACAGAGGGGACAAATGGGGCAGCTGGGAGTGAGTGAGGAGGGACCCAAGCTCTTGCAGCTGGTGCTTGTGCTGGGTCTGGGACTGCTTTGCTTCATCCTGGAAAACACTGAGGAAGCAGTGGCAAGGGGGAATGAGAAACACTCAATGGATCAGTGGGATTGGTGACTATGACAAGAAGGCGAAACCCAGAAAGTCCATTGGCAACTCTTGGGAACGGAGGTGGGGATCCTTGGAAAAGAGCCCTCCATGGGCTCTGGGCAGTGCTGTCCAAACTATGGTTAGTAGGGGCTCGGGGCTGGATATCCAGGCCCTTGGTTTGTGTTCTAGGCGCTTGGAGAATCATTTCCCAGAGATTCGCAGCTGCTTGGGTCTCATCCAGAGCCCGGTGAAGTCAAGAAGGAAAAGAATGTCCTCTGGTTTTATGACACTGAGTTTCAGAAGTGCCCGAGAGCCAGCCAAACCCTCTTGCTCCCCTCCCTGATTGTGACCGCTTCAGTCTCCGTGCATGCCTTGCACATAAGACGCTCCCCTGGGTTCTTGCAGTTCAGTTCCACCAGGGATGGAGAGCTGCTACCGCTCCCACCAGCCACCAATTGCCTGCGGCACAGAGTCAACCTTGGATGGGTTTCATTCCTGGGAATGGGAGGGAAAAAAGCTCTGTTGTGGCTACAGCTTCACTCTTATGCTACTGTCCATCCTCCTTCTCTCTTCCATGCCGGGCAATCTCAAAGCACAAG
The DNA here is from genome assembly GCF_030867095.1 of Alligator mississippiensis. Taxonomy (NCBI): domain Eukaryota; kingdom Metazoa; phylum Chordata; order Crocodylia; family Alligatoridae; genus Alligator; species Alligator mississippiensis. The sequence continues at coordinate 30,046,544 of NC_081838.1, forward strand.
AACCCGTGGCTAATATGACAAGCTTTCTGCGCTCTCATCCCCTTTGTCACGCTACATGCCGCATCTCAAGTCAAAAAGCCTAAATGTGGAAAGGCCCTCAGCAACTCTTGTGAAGGGAAGCATGGATCCTTATTTTAGGAACCAGACATCCATGAGCTGAGGGCAGTGCTGCCCAATGTATGGTCACTTGGGGCTGAGGGTGGGAACCCAGCTCCCTGGTAATTTAAAGAATCTTTTGTCAGCGACTTTCAGTTTCTTGGCTCTCAGCCAGAGCCCGTGAAGTCAACAAGGAAAAAAAAGCTCTGTGTGTTTATGGCACTGACTTCTCAAAGTGCCTGAGAGCCAGGCAACACCTCCTCCCTGCCTCCCTCACTGAGGGCACTTTGCCCAATTTCGGCCCATTGCAAATAAGATGCTCCCCTGGGCTCTGGCAGTTCAAGAGAGTTGCTAGCGCCCCCACCAGCACCGATTGCCTGGGGCCCAGGATCAATCCTGGTTCAAGTTCATTCCTGGGAACAGGAAGACAAGCAGCTCCACCCTGGCAGCAACCTCCCTCTTACACTACTGCCCATTCTCCCTCTCTCTTTCTTGCAGGCTGAACTCCTTGGACCTCGGGGCTTGGTGAGTATGACCAGCTTCAGCCAAGTTCTTTGCTCCAACCCTCCCTGGCACACTGTGTGGTATATTGAAAATCAAAAGAGCTAAAGGCAGGGAACCAACATGGAATAAGATGCTCCCCTGGGTTCCTGCAGTCCAGTTTCAACAGGGACAGAGAGCTGCTACTGCTTTCAGCAGCCACTGATTTCCTGGGGCCCAGGATCATTCCTGGTTGTGCTTCATCCTTGCTAATGGGAGCGAAAGTGGCTCCATCATGGCTATAACCTCACACTACTGTCCATTGTCCCTTTCTCTTTCTGTCAGAGACCTTCAGGTGAGTAGGACGAGCTTTCTGTGCTCCTACTCCCCCAGTCATGATGTGTGGTGCATCTCAAGCCAAAACAGCTAAACTCAGACAGCTCCTCACCCACTCTTGAGAAGGAAGTCAAGAGCCTTAACTTCGGAGCGAAAAATCCATGGTCTTTGGGCAATGCTCCCTGAAAAACGGTCCCTAGGGGCTCGGGCCTTGGAATTTAGGCCCTTATTGGGCTTCTGGTTCCCAGAGACTTTGAGCTGCTTGGGTCTCATCCAGAGCCCAGGGGAGTCAATGGGGAAGAAACACCCTCTTGTTTTACATCATTGAATTGTAGAAGTGCCCAAGAGCTGGCCAATGCCTTCCCCTCACCTCCCCGATTGTGGCTACTTTGCTCACCACGCCCCTGTTAGAAGAAAGATGTTCCCCTGGGGTCTTGTAGTTAAACTTCAACAGGGATGGAGAGCTGCTACCACTCTGCACACCCACCAGTTACCTGGAGCACAGGATCAATCCTGGTTCTACTTCACCTCTGGGACACGGAGGGAAAGCAGCTCCATTGTGGCTACAATTTCACTCCTATGTTACTGTCCATTTTCCTTCTCTCCCTGCAGGTTCAACTCTGCAAAAGTGTGAGTATGACAAACTTTCTATGCTCCAGCCCCACAGTCTCATTACATACGGCATCTGAAGTCAAAAGTTCTAAACCTGGAAAGCCCATTGGCAAGTCAAAAAGCCTAAATGTAGAAAGGGCCTCAGCAGCTCTTGTGAAGGGAAGCGTGGATGCTTATTTTAGGAAGCAGACGTCCATGAGCTGTGGGCAGTGCTGCTGTGTGGGTTTATGGCACTGACTTCTCAAAGTGCCTGAGAGCCAGGCAACACCTCCTCCCTGCCTCCCTCACTGAGGGCACTTTGCCCAATTTCGGCCCATTGCAAATAAGATGCTCCCCTGGGCTCTGGCAGTTCAAGAGAGTTGCTAGCGCCCCCACCAGCACCGATTGCCTGGGGCCCAGGATCAATCCTGGTTCAAGTTCATTCCTGGGAATGGGAGGGCAAGCAGCTCCACCCTGGCAGCAACCTCCCTCTTACACTACTGCCCATTCTCCCTCTCTCTTTCTTGCAGCCTGGACACCATGGACCTCGGGGCTTGGTGAGTATGACCAGCTTCAGCCAAGTTCTTTGCTCCAACCCTCCCTGGCACACTGTGTGGTATATTGAAAATCAAAAGAGCTAAAGGCAGGGAACTGACATGCAAACTCTTGTGGAGGGAAGTTGAGCTGCTTATGAAAGAGTCGCATTTCCATGGGCTTCGGGTGGTGCTCTTCACAGCCTGCTCACAAGGGGCTTAAAAGTTGCAATCCCAACCCTAACCTTGGATTCTGATTGCTGACAAGAGCTACATCCAGGCACGGGGAGCAATTTTAGCCTAATGCTGGGTCTGTTCCAGTTCATGCTGGGGGAAGGCGACCTGCTATGATGTAGCTGAGATCCAGAAGCGTCTGGCAGCTGGACAACACAACCACCCCTCCTGGATCATGGCTGCTCCATCTCCTCAGGGCCTGGTGGGAATAAGATGCTCCCCTGGGTTCTGGCAGCTCAGCTTCAACAGGCACGGAGACCTGCTACTCTTGGGCAGGGAAGTCAGCATCATTAATTTAGGAGCCAGATGTCTATGGGCTTTTGGCAGTGCCCACCTAAAGTACAGTCCCTGGGGGCTCAGGGCTGGGAATCCAGGCCCCTGATTTGGCATCTGGTTCTTAGAGATTCTTCTCCCAAAGCCTTTGACCTTCTTGAACCTCGCTCAGAGCCTGGGGAAGTCAATGGGCAAGAAATGCCATCTTCTTTTATGTCACTGAATGGCAGAGGTGCTGGAGAACTGGCCAATGCATCCTCAGGGCCCACTGGGAATAAGATGCTCCCCTGGGTTCTTGCAGTCCAGTTTCAACAGGGACAGAGAGCTGCTACTGCTTTCAGCAGCCACTGATTTCCTGGGGCCCAGGATCATTCCTGGTTGTGCTTCATCCTTGCTAATGGGAGTGAAAGTGGCTCCATCATGGCTATAACCTCACGCTACTGTCCATTGTCCCTTTCTCTTTCTGTCAGAGACCTTCAGGTGAGTAGGACGAGCTTTCTGTGCTCCTACTCCCCCAGTCATGATGTGTGGTGCATCTCAAGCCAAAACAGCTAAACTCAGACAGCTCCTCACCCACTCTTGAGAAGGAAGTCAAGAGCCTTAACTTCGGAGCGAAAAATCCATGGTCTTTGGGCAATGCTCCCCGAAATACGGTCCCTAGGGGCTCGGGCCTTGGAATTTAGGCCCTTATTGGGCTTCTGGTTCCCAGAGACTTTGAGCTGCTTGGGTCTCATCCAGAGCCCAGGGGAGTCAATGGGGAAGAAACACCCTCTTGTTTTACATCATTGAATTGTAGAAGTGCCCAAGAGCTGGCCAATGCCTTCCCCTCACCTCCCCGATTGTGGCTACTTTGCTCACCACGCCCCTGTTAGAAGAAAGATGTTCCCCTGGGGTCTTGTAGTTAAACTTCAACAGGGATGGAGAGCTGCTACCACTCTGCACACCCACCAGTTACCTGGAGCACAGGATCAATCCTGGTTCTACTTCACCTCTGGGACACGGAGGGAAAGCAGCTCCATTGTGGCTACAATTTCACTCCTATGTTACTGTCCATTTTCCTTCTCTCCCTGCAGGTTCAACTCTGCAAAAGTGTGAGTATGACAAACTTTCTATGCTCCAGCCCCACAGTCTCATTACATACGGCATCTGAAGTCAAAAGTTTTAAATCTGGAAATCCCATTGGCAAGTCAAAAAGCCTAAATGTAGAAAGGACCTCAGCAGCTCTTGTGAAGGGAAGCATGGATCCTTATTTTAGGAACCAGACATCCATGAGCTGTGGGCAGTGCTGCTGTGTAGGTTTATGGCACTGACTTCTCAAAGTGCCTGAGAGCCAGGCAACACCTCCTCCCTGCCTCCCTCACTGAGGGCACTTTGCCCAATTTCGGCCCATTGCAAATAAGATGCTCCCCTGGGCTCTGGCAGTTCAAGAGAGTTGCTAGCACCCCCACCAGCACCGATTGCCTGGGGCCCAGGATCAATCCTGGTTCAAGTTCATTCCTGGGAATGGGAGGGCAAGCAGCTCCACCCTGGCAGCAACCTCCCTCTTACACTACTGCCCATTCTCCCTCTCTCTTTCCTGCAGGCTGAACTCCTTGGACCTCGGGGCTTGGTGAGTATGACCAGCTTCAGCCAAGTTCTTTGCTCCAACTCTCCCAGGCACACTGTGTGGTATATTGAAAATCAAAAGAGCTAAAGGCAGGGAACCGACATGCAAACTCTTGTGGAGGGAAGTTGAGCTGCTTATGAAAGAGTCGCATTTCCATGGGCTTCGGGTGGTGCTCTTCACAGCCTGCTCACAAGGGGTTGCAATCCCAACCCTAACCTTGGATTCTGATTGCTGACAAGAGCTACATCCAGGCACGGGGAGCAATTTTAGCCTAATGCTGGATCTGTTCCAGTTCATGCTGGGGGGAAGGCGACCTGCTATGATGTAGCTGAGATCCAGAAGCGTCTGGCAGCTGGACAACACAACCACCCCTCCTGGATCATGGCTGCTCCATCTCCTCAGGGCCTGGTGGGAATAAGATGCTCCCCTGGGTTCTGGCAGCTCAGCTTCAACAGGCACGGAGACCTGCTACTCTTGGGCAGGGAAGTCAGCATCATTAATTTAGGAGCCAGATGTCTATGGGCTTTAGGCAGTGCCCACCTAAAGTACAGTCCCTGGGGGCTCAGGGCTGGGAATCCAGGCCCCTGATTTGGCATCTGGTTCTTAGAGATTCTTCTCCCAAAGCCTTTGACCTGCTTGGGCCTCACTCAGAGCCTGGGGAAGTCAATGGGCAAGAAATGCCATCTTCTTTTATGTCACTGAATGGCAGAGGTGCTGGAGAACTGGCCAATGCATCCTCAGGGCCCGCTGGGAATAAGATGCTCCCCTGGGTTCTTGCAGTCCAGTTTCAACAGGGACAGAGAGCTGCTACTGCTTTCAGCAGCCACTGATTTCCTGGGGCCCAGGATCATTCCTGGTTGTGCTTCATCCTTGCTAATGGGAGTGAAAGTGGCTCCATCATGGCTATAACCTCACGCTACTGTCCATTGTCCCTTTCTCTTTCTGTCAGAGACCTTCAGGTGAGTAGGACGAGCTTTCTGTGCTCCTACTCCCCCAGTCATGATGTGTGGTGCATCTCAAGCCAAAACAGCTAAACTCAGACAGCTCCTCACCCACTCTTGAGAAGGAAGTCAAGAACCTTAACTTTAGAGCGAAAGATCCATGGTCTTTGGGCAATGCTCCCCAAAATACGGTCCCTAGGGGCTCAGGCCTTGGAATTTAGGCCCTTATTGGGCGTCCGGTTGCTTAGACAATCTTCTCCCACAGACTTTGAGCTGCTTGGGTCTCATCCAGAGCCCAGGGGAGTCAATGGGGAAGAAACACCCTCTTGTTTTACATCATTGAATTGTAGAAGTGCCCAAGAGCTGGCCAATGCCTTCCCCTCACCTCCCCGATTGTGGCTACTTTGCTCACCACGCCCCTGTTGGAAGAAAGATGTTCCCCTGGGGTCTTGTAGTTAAACTTCAACAGGGATGGAGAGCTGCTACCACTCTGCACACCCACCAGTTACCTGGAGCACAGGATCAATCCTGGTTCTACTTCACCCCTGGGACACGGAGGGAAAGCAGCTCCATCGTGGCTACAATTTCACTCCTATGTTACTGTCCATTTTCCTTCTCTCCCTGCAGGTTCAACTCTGCAAAAGTGTGAGTATGACAAACTTTCTATGCTCCAGCCCCACAGTCTCATTACATACGGCATCTGAAGTCAAAAGTTCTAAACCTGGAAAGCCCATTGGCAAGTCAAAAAGCCTAAATGTAGAAAAAGCCTCAGCAGCTCTTGCGAAGGGAAGCGTGGATGCTTATTTTAGGAACCAGACGTCCATGAGCTGAGGGCAGTGCTGCCCAATGTATGGTCACTTGGGGCTGAGGGTGGGAACCCAGCTCCCTGATTACTTAAATAATCTTTTGTCAGCGACTTTCAGTTTCTTGGCTCTCAGCCAGAGCCCCGTGAAGTCAACAATGAAAAAAAGCTCTGTGGGTTTATGGCACTGACTTCTCAAAGTGCCTGAGAGCCAGGCAACACCTCCTCCCTGCCTCCCTCACTGAGGGCACTTTGCCCAATTTCGGCCCATTGCAAATAAGATGCTCCCCTGGGCTCTGGCAGTTCAAGAGAGTTGCTAGCGCCCCCACCAGCACCGATTGCCTGGGGCCCAGGATCAATCCTGGTTCAAGTTCATTCCTGGGAATGGGAGGGCAAGCAGCTCCACCCTGGCAGCAATCTCCCTCTTACACTACTGCCCATTCTCCCTCTCTCTTTCCTGCAGCCTGGACACCATGGACCTCGGGGCTTGGTGAGTATGACCAGCTTCAGCCAAGTTCTTTGCTCCAACCCTCCCAGGCACACTGTGTGGTATATTGAAAATCAAAAGAGCTAAAGGCAGGGAACCGACATGCAAACTCTTGTGGAGGGAAGTTGAGCTGCTTATGAAAGAGTCGCATTTCCATGGGCTTCGGGTGGTGCTCTTCACAGCCTGCTCACAAGGGGTTGCAATCCCAACCCTAACCTTGGATTCTGATTGCTGACAAGAGCTACATCCAGTCACTGGGAGCAATTTTAGCCTAATGCTGGGTCTGTTCCAGTTCATGCTGGGGGGAAGGCCACCTGCTATGATGTAGCTGAGATCCAGAAGCGTCTGGCAGCTGAACAACACAACCACCCCTCCTGGATCATGGCTGCTCCATCTCCTCAGGGCCTGGTGGGAATAAGATGCTCCCCTGGGTTCTGGCAGCTCAGCTTCAACAGGCACGGAGACCTGCTACTCTTGGGCAGGGAAGTCAGCATCATTAATTTAGGAGCCAGATGTCTATGGGCTTTAGGCAGTGCTCACCTAAAGTACAGTCCCTGGGGGCTCAGGGCTGGGAATCCAGGCCCCTGATTTGGCATCTGGTTCTTAGAGATTCTTCTCCCAAAGGCTTTCACCTGCTTGAGCCTCGCTCAGAGCCCGGGGAAGTCAATGGGCAAGAAATGCCATCTTCTTTTATGTCACTGAATGGCAGAGGTGCTGGAGAACTGGCCAATGCATCTTTAGGGCCCGCTGGGAATAAGATGCTCCCCTGGGTTCCTGCAGTCCAGTTTCAACAGGGACAGAGAGCTGCTACTGCTTTCAGCAGCCACTGATTTCCTGGGGCCCAGGATCATTCCTGGTTGTGCTTCATCCTTGCTAATGGGAGCGAAAGTGGCTCTATCATGGCTATAACCTCACACTACTGTCCATTGTCCCTTTCTCTTTCTGTCAGAGACCTTCAGGTGAGTAGGACGAGCTTTCTGTGCTCCTACTCCCCCAGTCATGATGTGTGGTGCATCTCAAGCCAAAACAGCTAAACTCAGACAGCTCCTCACCCACTCTTGAGAAGGAAGTCAAGAGCTGTAACTTCAGAGCGAAAGATCCATGGTCTTTGGGCAATGCTCCCCGAAATACGGTCCCTAGGGGCTCGGGCCTTGGAATTTAGGCCCTTATTGGGCTTCTGGTTCCCAGAGACTTTGAGCTGCTTGGGTCTCATCCAGAGCCCAGGGGAGTCAATGGGGAGGAAACACCCTCTTGTTTTACATCACTGAATTGTAGAAGTGCCCAAGAGCTGGCCAATGCCTTCCCCTCACCTCCCCGACTGTGGCTACTTTGCTCACCACGCCCCTGTTGGAAGAAAGATGTTCCCCTGGGGTCTTGTAGTTAAACTTCAACAGGGATGGAGAGCTGCTACCACTCTGCACACCCACCAGTTACCTGGAGCACAGGATCAATCCTGGTTCTACTTCACCTCTGGGACACGGAGGGAAAGCAGCTCCATTGTGGCTACAATTTCACTCCTATGTTACTGTCCATTTTCCTTCTCTCCCTGCAGGTTCAACTCTGCAAAAGTGTGAGTATGACAAACTTTCTATGCTCCAGCCCCACAGTCTCATTACATACGGCATCTGAAGTCAAAAGTTCTAAACCTGGAAAGCCCATTGGCAAGTCAAAAAGCCTAAATGTAGAAAGGGCCTCAGCAGCTCTTGTGAAGGGAAGCGTGGATGCTTATTTTAGGAACCAGACGTCCATGAGCTGTGGGCAGTGCTGCTGTGTAGGTTTATGGCACTGACTTCTCAAAGTGCCTGAGAGCCAGGCAACACCTCCTCCCTGCCTCCCTCACTGAGGGCACTTTGCCCAATTTCGGCCCATTGCAAATAAGATGCTCCCCTGGGCTCTGGCAGTTCAAGAGAGTTGCTAGCGCCCCCACCAGCACCGATTGCCTGGGGCCCAGGATCAATCCTGGTTCAAGTTCATTCCTGGGAATGGGAGGACAAGCAGCTCCACCCTGGCAGCAACCTCCCTCTTACACTACTGCCCATTCTCCCTCTCTCTTTCCTGCAGGCTGAACTCCTTGGACCTCGGGGCTTGGTGAGTATGACCAGCTCCAGCCAAGTTCTTTGCTCCAACCCTCCCTGGCACACTGTGTGGTATATTGAAAATCAAAAGAGCTAAAGGCAGGGAACCGACATGCAAACTCTTGTGGAGGGAAGTTGAGCTGCTTATGAAAGAGTCGCATTTCCATGGGCTTCGGGTGGTGCTCTTCACAGCCTGCTCACAAGGGGCTTAAAAGTTGCAATCCCAACCCTAACCTTGGATTCTGATTGCTGACAAGAGCTACATCCAGGCACGGGGAGCAATTTTAGCCTGATGCTGGGTCTGTTCCAGTTCATACTGGGGGGAAGGCGACCTGCTATGATGTAGCTGAGATCCAGAAGCGTCTGGCAGCTGGACAACACAACCACCCCTCCTGGATCATGGCTGCTCCATCTCCTCAGGGCCTGGTGGGAATAAGATGCTCCCCTGGGTTCTGGCAGCTCAGCTTCAACAGGCACGGAGACCTGCTACTCTTGGGCAGGGAAGTCAGCATCATTAATTTAGGAGCCAGATGTCTATGGGCTTTAGGCAGTGCTCACCTAAAGTACAGTCCCTGGGGGCTCAGGGCTGGGAATCCAGGCCCCTGATTTGGCATCTGGTTCTTAGAGATTCTTCTCCCAAAGCCTTTGACCTGCTTGGGCCTCGCTCAGAGCCTGGGGAAGTCAATGGGCAAGAAATGCCATCTTCTTTTATGTCACTGAATGGCAGAGGTGCTGGAGAACTGGCCAATGCATCCTCAGGGCCCACTGGGAATAAGATGCTCCCCTGGGTTCTTGCAGTCCAGTTTCAACAGGGACAGAGAGCTGCTACTGCTTTCAGCAGCCACTGATTTCCTGGGGCCCAGGATCATTCCTGGTTGTGCTTCATCCTTGCTAATGGGAGTGAAAGTGGCTCCATCATGGCTATAACCTCACGCTACTGTCCATTGTCCCTTTCTCTTTCTGTCAGAGACCTTCAGGTGAGTAGGACGAGCTTTCTGTGCTCCTACTCCCCCAGTCATGATGTGTGGTGCATCTCAAGCCAAAACAGCTAAACTCAGACAGCTCCTCACCCACTCTTGAGAAGGAAGTCAAGAACCTTAACTTTGGAGCAAAAGATCCATGGTCTTTGGGCAATGCTCCCCGAAATACGGTCCCTAGGGGCTCAGGCCTTGGAATTTAGGCCCTTATTGGGCTTCTGGTTCCCAGAGACTTTGAGCTGCTTGGGTCTCATCCAGAGCCCAGGGGAGTCAATGGGGAGGAAACACCCTCTTGTTTTACATCATTGAATTGTAGAAGTGCCCAAGAGCTGGCCAATGCCTTCCCCTCACCTCCCCGATTGTGGCTACTTTGCTCACCACGCCCCTGTTGGAAGAAAGATGTTCCCCTGGGGTCTTGTAGTTAAACTTCAACAGGGATGGAGAGCTGCTACCACTCTGCACACCCACCAGTTACCTGGAGCACAGGATCAATCCTGGTTCTACTTCACCTCTGGGACACGGAGGGAAAGCAGCTCCATTGTGGCTACAATTTCACTCCTATGTTACTGTCCATTTTCCTTCTCTCCCTGCAGGTTCAACTCTGCAAAAGTGTGAGTATGACAAACTTTCTATGCTCCAGCCCCACAGTCTCATTACATACGGCATCTGAAGTCAAAAGTTTTAAATCTGGAAATCCCATTGGCTAGTCAAAAAGCCTAAATGTAGAAAGGCCCTCAGCAGCTCTTGTGAAGGGAAGCGTGGATGCTTATTTTAGGAACCAGACGTCCATGAGCTGTGGGCAGTGCTGCCCAATGTATGGTCACTTGGGGCTGAGGGTGGGAATCCATCTCCCTGATTACTTAAAGAATCTTTTGTCAGTGACTTTCAGTTTCTTGGCTCTCAGCCAGAGCCCCATGAAGTCAACAAGGAAAAAAAAGCTCTGTGGGTTTATGGCACTGACTTCTCAAAGTGCCTGAGAGCCAGGCAACACCTCCTCCCTGCCTCCCTCATTGAGGGCACTTTGCCCAATTTCGGCCCATTGCAAATAAGATGCTCCCCTGGGCTCTGGCAGTTCAAGAGAGTTGCTAGCGCCCCCACCATCATCGATTGCCTGGGGCCCAGGCACCCTATGGCACAAGAGTCTTAGTGGGCTAAAGCCAGGGCAGGGGGAGAGGAGAAACATCAGCAGCAGGGACCTATATTCTCTCCCAACTTTAGTTCTTAGTGGAGAAACCCAGAGATCCAATATGGAGATCTGACCCATGTGAACTGCCCTCTGCATATGAAGGCTCCCAGGTGTATGGTGCTGGAGCTGAGCTCAGCAGAGCTTATCTATGAATGGGCACCCTCATGGCTGCTGGGTGCTGGGGCCCTTGGAAATCCCGCCTTCATCATCGCTGCTCCAGCCCTACAGAGCTCCCCAGAGAAGCTTCACAAGCTTTTGTCTCCATATGTGGCCTCATCCCAGTCCTTTGAAACAGCTGGGAACAGGTGCTGGCCTGGGTCCTTCCAGCTCAGGGCCAGAGGAATCGAACCCGTCCTCAGCTCCTGCACCAGGGGCTGCCCTGGGCCAAGTCTGGGTATGCTGAGATGGGGAAAGGGCCGGCAGCTGAGCTCCACAATGGAAGACCAAGAAGGGCAGGACGGTTCCTCGGTTAGGGTGTGAGTGCCTAGTACTTGCCAGCTCTCTGCTCCCAGCTACCTGGAGCTGCTTCCTTCTCCCTCGGTGCTGGGCCCCTTCAAAACACCACCGCTGCTTCAGATTTACATAACTCCCCTGGAAAGCTACACTAGCCGTGCTGGGGCACAGGATCAATCCTGGTTGTGCTTCATCCTTGGGGATGGGAAGGGAAAGAAGCTCCATTGTGGATACAGCCTCACTCTTATGATGCTGTCCTTTCTCCCTCCCTTCCTAGACTGGAGGCCTTCGACTAGAATGTGGGGTGAGTACGACGTTTCTTTGCTCCAACTCTGTACCCCTCTCCACCCCGTGCTGTCCAGTTGGGTGCTGCATCTTAAGTCAAAAGAACTAAATCCAGGAAGCGCCCCGGCCACTCTTGGGAAGGGAAGTGGGGTTCCTTCATTTAGGAGCCAGACGTCCGAGGGCTGCAGGCAGTGCTGCCCAAAGGACGGTCACGAGGGGCTCAGGGCTGGGAATCCAGGCCCCTGATTTTGGTTACGATTTCTTAGAGAATCTGCTCCCGGAGACTTTCAGCTGCTTGGGTCTCATCCACAGCCCAGTGAAGTCTATGGGGAAAAATGGGCCCACGGGCTTCTTCCATTTCAGTTGCAAAAGTAACTGAGGACTGGCCAAGACATGCACCACTGCACCTTCATTTTGGCTGTTTTGCACTTTTGGCTTGAAATTCGGGGCACTCTGGCTTTGGTTTCCAAAGGGACAGAGCCCGCTAGTCTTCAGGAGAAGCTGCCAAAAGAGAAAATCACTATTTCTTCCCCCAAGGGCAGCTGAGCCCCTTTTGCCACAGATGGAAACACAGATCCTCTCTGCAACCAAAGCTGGAGAGAGGGCAGGGCAGGGCGATATCACAGAAACCAGTTGGTTCAGAGGCACGAGCTTTCTTAGGCCCCAGGCTCCTTCATATGATGCTACAGGAGTAAAACCATGTAGCCAAAAGCAAGAAGAACTCATTTCCCAGCGCTTGCTTGAGAAAACAGCCATGGTGAGTCTCTCACAAAAGGAAGTATTTCCAAAGGTTTCATGACCATAAGACGTGCCTAAGTCTGAGCGGTTCCAGCATGGGCCGGGGACTGATGGGAGAGCTGGACAGTGTCTCCCAAAATGATGTCCAGGACAAAAGGCTTCTCTCCCTTTCTGAACCAGATCAGGGCCAAAAGGAGCTTAACGATCAGCACGTGAGACACAAGAAAGAATGGGACTTGGGCAGATTAGGTACGAAAATACTTTCAGAAATGTTACTGCCTTCTGGCTTTCAAGACTTTAAAAAATGAAGCATCCAACCATATGCTCCCACTGTCAAATTCCTCTCACTGTGACCCAACAGTCCCGATGGCTCTCGTTCATGGTCTGGGGGCTTCAGATTAAGACCCAGGACCAGGTCCAGCAACAGGAGGGAAAACAAAGGAAAGAAACCAGTTGATGGGCTCTGGTGGGAGAGGGCTTCCAAGGAGATCAAGGAGCAGAGTGAGAAGCTTCCCATGGCTTTGTCCACTAAGTCCAGGCTGTGATGGTAGAGCTGTCCAGAGCCCACTTCACCCGCTGAAAGTCATGGGCATGTGAGGAGAGCCTTCTGAGGTAAAAAGCCTGGAAAGCCAGAGAGGAGCACCAGCAGCAGACACCCATATCCTCACCCGAATTTGGCTTGACATGGAGGAACCCAGAGATACTACACGGAGATCATGTCCATCTGAACAGCCCTCTGCATAGGAAAGATCACGCGTGTCCATGGCGGAGGCCAACGCCTGAAGAGCTCTTCCATTAAAGGGCACCTGCCGGCTCCTGGACCACTGGGAAATCCTACCCACGTCTCGGTGCTCTAGCCCTGCATAACTCCCAAGCGAAGCTGCCCAAGCTTTTACAACACTCTGTGGCTTCATGCCAACCCTTTGAACATTTGGGAACAGGTGGTGGCCTACGTGCTCCCAGCTCGGGGCTGGAGGGATTGTAGCCATCCTTGATTGCTGTTTCTGGGACTGCACAAGGCCAAGCTTGTAGCTTTCTAGTGCATCATCCTGGAAAACAGGGCAGAGGCAGCTGTAAGAATATAAGGTCACTTCTTTCTCCCTTCTAGGCAACAACGACTCCAGTGCCTACAGATGGTGTGGTGAGTGCAAGTCTTCTGTCTTCTTTGCCTTCATTGCCTCAGGACGCCTCAGGGAGGACACAAGTCTCAGGGCATAAATAGGGTGGTCAGTCTGGGATCCTTGGGTGGAGGAGCGGACCGGCACCTGAGCTCCACTGTGGATGACCGGGAAGGGGAGGGAGGGTCCTTGGTTAGGTTGTGGGTGCCAAGAAGCTTGGGAGCTCTCCTCTCCCAGGAGCCGTGAACTTCCTCCCTCTCCCTCGGAGGGATCCGAAGCTCCGTGATGTTCGAGGAAACAACGGCTCTCCTCGGCTTCGGTGGCAAAGGTCCAGATGAGATTCAAACCTGCCTTCACCTCGTCTTACCCAGTGACAGCCATGGGCGTCCGAGGAGGAGAGCCCTTGTGTGCTGAAGCCTGGAAAGCAGGGGTGGGGCAGCACGAGCAATGACCCATGTCCGTGCCCGACTTCAGCTCTTCGTGGACGATCCCAGAGATGCAATCGGGAGATCTCACCCATGTGAACTGACCTTTGCATTTGAAGGCTCCCAGGTGTATGTGGTTGGGGCTGAGGCAGGCAGAGCTCATCTCTTAATGGGCACCATTGGAGTTGCCGGGTGCCGGTCCCCTTGGCAATCCAACCCTCATCATTGCTGCTCCAGCCCGGCAAAACTCCCCAGAGAACATGCCCAAGTTTTGCCTGTTTCTGTGGCTTCATCCCAGCCCTTTGAAACCGATGGGAACAGGTGCTGGCCTGGGTCCTCCCAGCTCAGGGCCAGAGGAATCGAACCCGCCCTCAGCTCCTGCAACAGGGGCCACCCTGGGCCCACGAGGGATTGTTGCCACCCTCGATTCCTGTTTCTGGGACTGCACAAGGCCAAGCTTGTAGTTCTCTTTTGCATTCTCCTCGAAAACAGAGCAGAGGCAGCTGTAAGAATACACGGTCACTTCTTTCTCTCTTCTAGGCAACAACGACTCCAGTGCCTACAGATGGTGTGGTGAGTGCGTCTTCTGTCTTCTTTGCCTTTTTTGCCTCAGTACACCTCAGGGTGGACACAAGTCTCAGGGCATACCTCAGGTGATCAGCCTGGGCTCCTTAGAGGCAGACAAGCTTTCTTTCCTCCAGCCCCAGTCCCATTGCGTGGTGCATTTGAAGTCAAGAGCTCTAATCCCAGAAAGTGGGGTTCTTTAGTAAAGAACCCAAAGTCCATGGGCTTTGGGCAGATCTCCCCTCACTATGGTCACTGGGGGCTCAGGGCTGGGCATCCCGGCCCCTGCCTCAGCTTCTGGTTCCTTAGAGAATCTCCTCTGAGAGACTTTGAGCTGCCTGGGTCTCATGCCAGGCCTTTGGAAGTCAGTGGGAAAACAGGCTGCCAGGCTTCCTGCAGCTCCGTTCTGGAAGGAACTGAGTACTGGCCAAGACATGCAGCACCATGCTCTCCTTTCGCCTGGTGATGAAACGAAGGACACTTTGGGTTTGGTTTCTAAAGGGATGGAATCGAACCCGCCCTCAGCTCCTGCACCAGGGGCCACCCTGGGCCCACAAGGGATTGTTGCCACCCTCGATTCCTGTTTCTGGGACTGCACAAGGCCAAGCTTGGAGCTGTCATTTGAATCCTCCTGGAAAACAGAGCAGAGGCAGCTGTAAGAATACAAGGTTTCTTCTTTCTCTCTTCTAGGCAACAACGACTCCAGTGCCTACAGATGGTGTGGTGAGTGCAAGTCTTCTGTCTTCTTTGCCTTCATTGCCCCAGTACACCTCAGGGTGGACACAAGTCGCAGGGCATACCTCGGGTGGTCAGTCCAGGCTCCTTGGGTGGAGGAGCGGACCGGCACCTGAGCTCCACTGTGGATGACCGGGAAGGGGAGGGAGGGTCCTTGGTTAGGTTGTGGGTGCCAAGAAGCTTGGGAGCTCTCCTCTCCCAGGAGCCGTGAGCTTCTTCCCTCTCCCTCGGAGGGATCCGAAGCTCCGTGACGTTCAAGGGAACAACGGCTCTCCTCGGCTTCAGCGGCAAAGGTCCAGATGGGATTCAAACCTGCCTTCACCTCATCTTGCCCAGTGACAGCCATGGGCATCCGAGGAGGAGAGCCCTTGTGTGCTGAAGCCTGGAAAGCAGGGGAGGGGCAGCACGAGCAATGACCCATGTCCGTGCCCGACTTCAGCTCCTCGTGGACGATCCCAGAGATGCAATCGGGAGATCTCACCCATGTGAACTGACCTTTGCATTTGAAGGCTCCCAGGTGTATGTGGTTGGGGCTGAGGCAGGCAGAGCTCATCTCTTAATGGGCACCGTTGGAGTTGCCGGGTGCCGGTCCCCTTGGCAATCCAAACCTCATCATTGCTGCTCCAGCCCGGCAAAACTCCCTAGAGAACATGCCCAAGTTTTGTCTGTTTCTGTGGCTTCATCCCAGCCCTTTGAAACCGATGGGAACAGGTGCTGGCCTGGGTCCTCCCAGCTCAGGGCCAGAGGAATCGAACCCGCCCTCAGCTCCTGCAACAGGGGCCACCCTGGGCCCATGAGGGATTGTTGCCACCCTCGATTCCTGTTTCTGGGACTGCACAAGGCCAAGCTTGTAGTTCTCTTCTGCATTCTCCTCGAAAACAGAGCAGAGGCAGCTGTAAGAATACACGGTCACTTCTTTCTCTCTTCTAGGCAACAACGACTCCAGTGCCTACAGATGGTGTGGTGAGTGCGTCTTCTGTCTTCTTTGCCTTTTTTGCCTCAGTACACCTCAGGGTGGACACAAGTCTCAGGGCATACCTCAGGTGATCAGCCTGGGCTCCTTAGAGGCAGACAAGCTTTCTTTCCTCCAGCCCCAGTCCCATTGCGTGGTGCATTTGAAGTCAAGAGCTCTAATCCCAGAAAGTGGGGTTCTTTAGTAAAGAACCCAAAGTCCATGGGCTTTGGGCAGATCTCCCCTCACTATGGTCACTGGGGGCTCAGGGCTGGGCATCCCGGCCCCTGCCTCAGCTTCTGGTTCCTTAGAGAATCTCCTCTGAGAGACTTTTTGCTGCCTGGGTCTCATGCCAGGCCTTTGGAAGTCAGTGGGAAAACAGGCTGCCAGGCTTCCTGCAGCTCCGTTCTGGAAGGAACTGAGTACTGGCCAAGACATGCAGCACCATGCTCTCCTTTCGCCTGGTGTTGAAATGAAGGAGACTTTGGGTTTGGTTTCTAAAGGGAGTGTTATTGGATATTTGCAAGCTCTTCTTCATCCAGTCAGCTCAAGATGACACTCTGCGCAGTGCTGTGGTTCATCCCGCACATCGCTGTGTCTGAACACCAGTAGCTACAGAGGGGTTGGGTAGGAAGGAGGGGCAAGGCATCGCTCGGGGAAAGGGGAGCGTTCCTGTCGGATCACCTGTGCTCACTGCTCTTTGCCATCTTTCCCCCAGAGATAAGATTGGACACTCCTGGCAATTCCTGGCATGGTGACAAAACTGGAAAGACCAACAACCGCTTGCTACACCTGCTGCTTCGCTACCTCCCCTCGTCCCACACCAATCACATGCTGAATGAGCACCGTCAATCATAGCAGTAGAGATACAAGCTGATTCCTGTGATCTGCGTTGATTTGGGTTCCTGTGCTGTACCAGGGCTGCAGGAGGGTCAGGAGATCTGTTCTGCTGCCCCCGGGATGGCAAGAGCTTCACAACAATAAAGCAAATGCTTCTGTATCCACAGTTGAGTTATTTATGCAAGTCATTTCACTCTGGTTAGAATGACTTTGCTTTGTCCCATGCGCCCCCTTCACTGTCCTCATATCTTCCACCCTGTCCTTTCCCTGCACGCCTGGCGGGGAGGGCCAGGAGCCGTGATCATTCTGCCCCAGCCCCATTGTGGATCTGATGCCTGCAAAAACAACTCCTAGGTATTTCAAGTTTTCTGTCTTTCCTGGATCTGATACACAGTCCAGGCAAGTCAACCTGGAAAGTGAAACGGAAGAACCTTTGGCTCTTCATCCCAAAATCCTAATGCCCCTCTGCCCCCACCCCCGCCCCCTGCCACTCGCTGATGCTGACAGCGGGGACTGAATCTGTCATTTATTTCGTCAGGGACAACTTCAGAAAATCAAGAAATATAAGAGATGCTCCTCTCTTTGATATCACTAAATCTGAGGGGAGGGACAGCTGGGATCATAAGTTCTCTATGCCTTACTTACATCATGTTGGAGATCTCTGTCTAAACGAATAAGCACCATGAAGAACTCAAGAGAAGGGGTCAGTCGAGTGCCAGGGCAGCACCTGGCAGGAAGCAGCAGCCCAGGGACACACTGGCACCCACCAGGACTCCCAGCTCCACCAGCATCTGTGACACTGAGACGCTGGCATTTGCGGGGGCACCAGGGAAGGGGTCAGCTCAGGGAACAGGCCGTGCAGCAGGGTGGGGGATGCCTGGGTCCCCTGCAGCCTCTATGTCCTGCCTCCCACCTCCCCTCTGCTCTAAGTCCTTGCCCCATGCCAGACCAGGAGACAGCCCAATTGTCCGGGTTCACAGCCCCCTGCCCTAACTCACCAGCACCAGTGGTTTTGCTATGGCACTGGCCAATTCCTTAGTGCCCTTGGGTGAAGATCATCAGGGCCTGCCAACTTAAATATGTTACCTCCAAATTCCCCTTCACTAGGTCAGCTGTTGGTGGATTGGTATCTCCCTCATGCCAGACCAAAGTCTCATTGCGAGGTGTGCTTGTATCTGTGTCCAGGAACACAGATGCAAAGAAATCATTTAAGAGCTTATATTGGTCCATCCTATCTGTTACGAGTTGCCCTAGTCAATCCTGTAGTGGTCCTATGTTACCCTGCACCATCTTCTTGCTCCCTATGTACTTAAAGAAGGACTTTTTGTTACCCTTAATCTCTATTGCCAGCCTGAGTTCTGTTTCTGCTTTGGCCTTCCTCACTGCTTCCTTGCAAGCGGGAGCCAGGCTGGTGTACTCCTTGGTGGCTCCCCCGTGCTTCCACCGGCTGTAAGCCTCCCTTGTTTCCTTCTAGACTCTCCTGGATTACCCTTCTCAGCCAAGAGGGTTTCCTGTAGGCCTGTGTGCATAGGGAACTGTTCGATTTGGATTCGGATTTGGCCGATTTGGATGCCAGCAATTCGATTTGGAAATCTGAATCAGCTTCTGAGGTGTTTTGGCTGCTTCAGATGAAACTTGCAGAGTTGGTAGCCTCTGCTGAGAATACGAAGTCTGCCAGGTTTCATGGTGATAGGTGCAGGGGTTTCTGAGAAACTTTACCTCAAATTTTGAAAGCAAAGCTCATGTCAAGTGTGCATGTGTTAAGCCACAGTTGTGTGAAAACTGCAAGGTGGTAGCTCTTGCTGAGGCCACAATGCCGACCAAGTTTCAAGGGGATAGGTTCAGGGGTTTCTGGGAAACTGCAGCTCAAGATGCTGACAAGTAAAACTCGTGACATAGGTGACATTGTGTGTGTGTTAAGGCACCTGGGGGTGAAAATTGCAGGCCTCATAAGCTCTGCTGTGGCCACAAAGCTTGACAGATATCAAGGAGACAGGTGCAGCAGGACTCTGGGTTCTGGGGCCCTGCACGTCTGGCCACAGGCAGGCAAAACTCTTGGCATGGGTTGGTGACACAATGTCTCTGTTCAGGTGCACCCTTCCTGGTGCTGGGGCCTGTAAACAGCATGGCAGTGTGCCCCAGTGAGGCCTCCTCTTCCCCTTCAGCCTCATTCCAGTCCACCACTGTAAACAATGGCAGGTGAAAATAACTTAGCTGGCTCAGCACCAGCAGCATCAAAGGTAGCCAGACTGAAGTGTCACAGAGATTTCTTTTTATAAAGGAATTGAAAGCAAGAAGTAAAGATGTTGTGTTGGATATATGTTACTTACGGTGTGTGATGGCTTATCTTGCGTTTTTGTGTTTATATGTTTATGATGAAATAAAAAAGGAATAGTTAAATAAATATATCTTAGGAAGCTTTTGGGTTGAAAAAACTTTGTCAGGCTAAGTAAGCGCCTGCAGTTGGTGTGTCTCCTGGTCCTGGATGGAACCACTTTTCACAGCCGAGCCTATGAACTTCACTTCATCAGCCTCCTAGGTGCAGGAACTCACGGACTCCATATACACAGTGGAGTTGTGGCACACTGCGACCTGCCGGACATCTGACGCCCCAGGCACCTCTGCCCTTTTACCTGCACTGCTACATCCCCCTTTCCTGCCCACCCCCAGCCCAGCCTGTCCCTCACCCCCTGGTACTTCCATTTCCATTATCACTGACTGGTTTTCTTGCCTACATTGTGGGCCAGGCCAGTCTATGGCTTCTTTACTATTCCTTCCGTTTGGGACCAGGAGACACACCAAACGCAGGTGCTTCCTCAGCCTGACAAAGGGTTTTTCAACCTGAAAGCTGGCATCCCAGGCAGCTAAGCAGAGCTCACTGGGAGCTTCACAATTGCACTGCAACCAGCAAGCCTCAGACCTGTTAAAGACGTGACAGGTCTGGGCTTTCCCCAGCCAGGACTCTGTGTGCGCGTGTGTGTGTGTGTGTGTGTGTGTGTGTGTGTGTGTGTGTGTGTGTGTGTGTGCGTAAAATAGCTGGAGGTTATGGTGCCTCCTACCCACCTTTCACCAGGGGATCATTGGTCCTGGCATTGTCTGCCACACCACCAGCTGTCCCACCAGGCCTCCCTACCCTGGCAGGGTGCAGTGTTACCGGTCATACCCAGGACCTGGGGCCTCCTCCTTCCCCATAGTCCTAGATCATACCTCCAAGTTCATCCTGGCACTGGAGCGAGCTCATTAGGGACATGTTCTTCCCCTGCAGGCTGGTGAGGCTGTGAGTGCCCCCTCCAGCTGAGAGCGGGGCATCACCTGGTTATTCAAAAAATTTAAAAAAGGAAATTGGTGCAGATGCAGCGAGGAGGGTGGCACTGAGTCTATCTGCAGATGGAGCTTGGGGAACCCCAGCACTGGGAGGTTCACCTTTAGGAACACCAACTGCTCCACCAACGTAGGATCCAAGCAGGTGTAGTGGGGTGTCACAATGTCCTCAGCGATGCTGAGCACCCTCTCACTCAGCAAACTGGTCAGTGGACAGGACAAGTGTTGCTGGGCAACTGTGGCCTGATCCTGCCACATCTGGATGCAGCTTGCATAGTAGGCTAAGGGGTCACATTCCAATGGCTCCACATCCTCGGTGAGCTGGGTAGCCACCGAAGCCTTGGCACTACCTGCCCGAGGCTGAGGTCTGCTGCATCTGAACCCCAGCATTGAAGCCATGCCCTTGGCTCCCATTGGCAGTGGTTGGCATGGAGAAGACAGGCTAGTGCTGGTGCTGGTACTGGCATGGGTGCTGGTGCTGGGAGTTCTGGCATGGAAAAGTGGATCCCCCCTCTAACACATCCTTTCACCTCTGTCCTTTGGCCTCCCTGCCTTTGTTGACCAGCACCTGCCTCCAGTAATTGAGGGTTTTGGTGCTGCCAGTGCACATGCTCCCCTTCAGCCTCAGGTCATACATGCCCACCATCATGTGGACCGCATTGGATCTCAAGGGATCCCGCCATCTCCTGATGACCTCCTTCAGCTGCCTCACTAGTACCTGCACATCGGGTGACAGTGGTCTGCTCCAGCCAGGAACACTTATCCCCTGGAACTTCTCTAGTTGGTTCTCCAGTTCCCTCACTAGGGGGATCACGTGGCTGAGGAGGGCATCGTCAGTGCTAAGGGTCTTGGTGGCCTCGAGGAAGGGCATGAGGACCACCAACATCTGGGAGATGGTACCCCACTCAGCTCTGTTCACGGGGCTGCTAATCCTGATCTCTCCAAGCAAGGCCATCTCATGGATGGCCTTCTGTTGTTTCACCACCCTCTCGAGCATCAGGTATGTGGACTTCCACCGAGTCTTCACATCCTGCACGATTTTGTGCTGTGGGATGCTCAGCTCTGCCTGTTTCTCCCACAGGATCATACCCACTTGATGCTGCAGTGGAAGTAGCCCACCACCTTCCTGCATTTTGCAATTAGCTGGCTTATAGCACTAGTGGTGGTGGCACCATCACTGGTAGCCCTGTCCCCCTCCAAGGCATCCCGCACTATGAGGTGCAGCCTATGTACCACACAGCTGATGCCAACAAAGTTGGCATCACGGACAGACTTCACCATATTGTCCCCATTGTCACTGACCATGAACCTGTGGGTGAGCTCAGCCTGCCCATTGAGCCACCCCTGCCCCATGAGGTTCATGGCCCCCATGATCTCCCTTGCTGTGTGGGACTCATCCAGCACCTCGAATTGCAGGAGAGCCCACCGATGGCCTGACTAATTGCACCAGTGCCCTGTGAGGGAGAGTTAGGTGTGATCTCCACCCTGGCTGCTCCACGTGTCGGAGGTGAAGTTGCAGGCTACCTGTGGCCCTGCCTTGCTCAGCTCCTCCCTCAAGTACTCCCTGCATGCCTCATACAGGGAGGGAACCACCATTCTGCTAAAGATGGTGCATGCGGACACCACAAGTACTACAAGCCACCTGAATCCTGGTTGCTCAACTAGAGAGAAGGGCTGGCTATCCAGAGGAAGCATCTCCCCAGTGGTCTGTTTGATTTTGCTCGCCTTTGCAACTTGCCCCACTTTCTGTCCAACTTTCCCCCATTGTTCCAGGGTGGTCTGACTGCACTTCGGGGGAAGGGGACTTTGGAGCAACCAGTAGACTTCCCTTTGGGCATGTTCACACTGGTGCCAGGCTCAGAAGAAAGAAGGGCAAATGGGTGGTGCTTCTTGAAATGCAGCAGCATCACCGGGGTGTTTCACGTCCTTGATCTGGCTGATCTGCCTTCGGCAGTGCTGGCAGATAGCAAACCTGGGATCATCTGCTAGTTCAAAATGCTCCCACACTACGCTACTCACTCGCTTCTGGATTGAGAGTGGGGATGCTCCTTTATCACCAGTTGCCTGAGCCTCCATGACCTCAACCTCCTCTGAGGTGCTGCTTTCCAGAGAAGGAGACCTGGGTCTACGGGAATTTTGAGGGGTGTGGAGCAGAAACTCTGATTCCCACTCGATCCACAGAATTGCTTTAGCCAAGGGGCTCAGGTCTCCTGGTTCCAGCTCCAGCTCCTCCTCTGGCAGTGGGAGGCTCATGCTGGGAGATGACATTGGAGGAGACAGTGATTCTGCTGCTGGTGCCTATTTCTGGAGTTAACAGAGGTGGTGCAGGTGCAGAGATTTTGTGGCAGGCCAGTAGGGGGAGCTCCTGCATTGAGCCTCCCACCTCACTATGCCTGTCCACCTTCCAGACTCCACGTGTCGCTCCAGGGGTGTCTAAGCCCTGGCAGACCCCCTTTTGAGCCCTACCACAGAGTCCAGGATAATGTGTGCTGCCACCACCCTGAGAAGGGACTGTCTGGGACCTGTGTCCTCGGGGAAACACAGGCCTAATAGTCCTATGGGTACTCAACCCAATACAAGAACTTGGGGCACTTCCCCAAGTCGGGGGCCAAAAAGGATAGTCTCCCTTAGTCTGCAGACCCAAGGGCTTCCTAGGCATAATTAAACCGACCCCTCAATAAGTCTCCTACACCAGTCACAAAGGAGAACTTTATTGATTACAGAGGGTAGGGTTAGAATAGGGTACAGGGTAGAACAATATCAGAGAAATCCCATAGAGAAAACTCCTGTGGCTAGGGTAGCCTTTGATCTCACATCTGAGTTACTGCAAGCTGTATATCTAGTTGGATCTCAGGTAGCTTACTCACAAGTATCATCCAGAGGCAGTTGGAGATTCCCTCTGGAAGCAGGGGGTTCCTTGATCATGAGTTTTGAGAGAGAGAGCCAGTTTTAGATGGTCCAGCTCTTCTTTGTTCCTGAGTATCCCTCATGGCTGCTGGCTCCCCTCCTCTGGGGCAGTCCTTAACTTCTATAGCCCTTGTGACCTCATTTACCTGGTTCAATGGAGACCAGCACCTGTTGGCTGTCAGCCAACCAATTTGAAATACATCACTAGTTGCTGGGCAGACTCTAGCCCACGCGGAAGGAATCCCCTCAGCCAGGTATGTGATGCCAGTCACATAGGCAGAGGGAACAGGTTTCCCCCCTCCCTCAGGAATGTATCCAGCTCAGGTTACCCAAAGAGATAGGGTAAAGGTATGTATCCTCTGCTGGGCCCATCCTCATCACAATTGTCATATAGAGAGTTTTGGGGGGAGAAACAAAGGTGGCTTTCTGCCACAGATGTCAGGTACAGGTACTGCTCCCACCTTTTGGCTTCCACTGGCAGCAGAAGCCTCATGGCTGCTGGGGAAAAGGATGTGTCTGTGTTTGGGGGAGGGGGAGTAGGAACTTGCAGCTCTAGCTCTTCCCCTACCCACTCTCTCTCCCCTGCCAGAAGACCTGGCACCTGCCTTTCCAGCACGCTTCTTATTAATCTTTCCTGTGCTGCAAAAGGTGTGTGTCTGTGTCACTCCTTCTGTGTTGTGTATTTTCTTGCACTGTGCACTGGACTCTGCTTTGATTATTAATAACTATATATGGTGCCTTCTTGTGTGATGTGCTATTAATGCGAATGTGTGCCTACTACTGTACTTCCTGTTCTTCTTCTGTTCTGTAATTTGTAAGTAAAATGACATATCTCCTTCTTCTAAGAGCCTGAGTTTTGAGTTAGTCTCAATCTGAATTTCCATCTGACTTCTGGGTTGTCTTCATCTGTATGTAAACTAAGTATAATATAGCCTTTGAGAGATGTCTGGAGAATTCTATGTCTAACTCATTCCCCTGATGTGGGGGTCTGTAGTAGATGCCCACTACCAAGTCCCTTTTACCCCGACCCCCTTGTAATCTGGCCCATAGGACGTCAATCTGCCCTTCTTCTGTCCCCTCATACCTATTCCTCAGCTGCACTGGAGAAGTCGATGCAGCAGCGCAGCGTCTAGTTCTGCAATGTCTAGATCTGGAGGTGACTGTCTTCCATCCTTCTGCATCAGGACCCTCCCGTGTTGCAATCCCACCACAAGTACCATCCTGGAGAGAATGGAAGTACCCGTCAATCTCTTCCTCAACCACTCTGATCACCCACAGCCTGCTGACCTCTGCCTGGAGTTCCCTCACCTGCCACTCCAGGGCCTCAAGCTGGGTGCACGTGGGACAGGTGAAAGGACTTCTGGTTCATCTGCCAGCCCTGGGCCCCAGAGCCCACACCAGGCAGCCACCTCAGACATGGGGCCAGGGTGCTCCTGACCCCTCCAAAGCTCCCATCTCAGTGAAAGCCTCACAGGACCCTTGAAATAGAGGCAATACTGAGGCAGGGTCCCTGGCTGCACTCCATGTCACCACCCCCATAGTAGCCGCCCTCCTCATTCACTTCTTTGAAGTCTCTGTCAGGGGCTCCTGATGTATGGAGTCTCAGGCACCTCCTGCCTGCCTTCCTCTGCAAACTCCCAAGCAAACTCCGGTCCACCCCTGAAGAGCACACCTGTTTCTGGGGCCTGTTTGTGCCACTCAGGAGCCTGGCTCCTGCCTGGCACAGCTAAATATGAATGCAGGGGAGAAAACCCTCTTCCTGATTCCCTACAGGTGTCCCGGCTCCTCCTCAAGGAATCCATTTCTAAGCTCTTGGAGGAGAAGAGCATGATTAGGAACAGTGAGCATGGATTCACTAAGGGCAAATCATGCCTGACCAACCAGACTGCTTTCTATGATGTAGTGACTGGCTCTGTGGATGCAGGGAGACCAGTGGATGTGGTATACCTTCATTTTAGCAAGGTTAATGATACCGCCTCCCACAACGTTCTCTCAGGGAAACTGAGGAAGTATGGGCTGGATGAACAGACTGGAAGGTGGATAGAAAACTGGCTGGATCATCAGGCTTAGAGGGTAGTAGTCACTGGCTCCATGGCAGTTAGTCATATGTGAAGAGCCCCAGGGGTCATTCCTGGGGCCACTTTCCTTGAATGTCTTCATCAATGACCTGGAAGTTCATAGAATTATAGAATGAAAGGGCCGGTAGGGACCTGTAAGATCATCCAGTCTCAGTCCCCTGTCATGGGGCACAAAGGAGCTCAATGAAGTGCTTGTCCAGGCTCCTCCTGAACACTTCATGGATGGTGACTACACCACGTCTGCTGGGAGCCTGTTCCAGATTCTAGATACCCTGGCCAGTAAGAAGTTTTTCCTAATATCCAACCTAAATCTTTCCTCAGTTAGCTTGTTCTTCCCTGGCACGTCCTCCCTGGAGGCACCTTCCTGAAGCATTGCTCCCCTAGATCTTAGTGTTCACCCTTGATATACTTGTAGGTGGCATTCGAGTCACCTCTCAGTCTTCTCTTGCTCAGACAGAGCAAACCCAGTTCCCAGAGGATCTCCTCATAGGGCCCATCCTCCAGGCCCCTGACCATACTGCCCCTACCTACTCTGGACAAAGCCATACTGGCTGCTTCTTAATTTTCCACCAGTTACAAGCTTGTGGTTGATGGGCTCCTTAACAACTTTTTCAAAGATTTTTCCCAAGCCCAAGGTTAGACTGACCCGTCTCTTGTTTGCTGGGTCGTCCCTTCCTTCAATATGGGTATCACGTTAGTCCTCTTCCAGTGGTTCAGGACCACTCCTGAGTCCCACGACTCTTCCAACAGCTTTGCTAGAGGCACCACTATGAGCTCAGCCCGTTCCCTCAGGGCTCTCGGATGCAGGTCATCTGGCCCAGCAGACTTGAACACGCCCAAATGTTCTAACAGTACCCTCACCTGTTCAGGATTGATTTCATGTGGGATCTTGTCTTCCCCATTTTCCCTGGGTCCCTGAACAGGTGAACAGATCCCATCTGATTTCAGGAACACAGATGTGAGGTAAGCATTTAGGAGCTCTGCATTTCCAGTGCACAGTCAGTGCAAGGAGGGCCCCAGAGCAGACCGAGACCCTGGAGCTGCATGATGAGGCTCAGGTCCCCAACCCCCACTGCATGAGGAAGGGCAAGCATTGCACAGGGCGGTGCATGGAGGGTCCAGGAGTGGACCGAGACCCCAGAGCTTTACATGGCAGTTCATGTCTTCCACCCTGGCATGAGGCCAGGTGCGTGATATACAGTTCAGTACACAGAGGGGCAAGAGACACATTTAGTGCACAGGGCAGAGCACAGAGCCTAGAGCAGGCCGACAGTTGAGAGTGCCCTGAAGCAGGTGAGGACCTTTGGCAGAAGAAGGAAACGGCTCATCCCGGGAGATGGGTGCAGCCTCATCAGTCCCTGAAGGAGTTGTGAATTGCCCAGGAAGGGATTTCCACAGGGGAGGTGGGTTGTTTCCCCCTGGCAGCTGGGTACTTAAGTTGCTTAAAGGGGCATCTGGGGTATCTGGGAATCCGCACTTCCCTCCTCTCAGCTGCCCCCCCCCCCTTTTCCTGGGGCATTGATACACTTGTATTGTAGCTTATTATTTTTCCTACCGTACCCCCTGATCTCTATTCCCCCAGTGTTGTAAACTCTGCACCTTACTAGAGTGTGAGACTGTCTAACATTTACTGTGACTACCTTTTCTGACTGCTTGAATCCTCAAATGTGTATATAGAGTATTTGCACAGATTTGTACATATACTGCCTATAGTTCCTACGTTCTCTGTATATATGATCTATTTTAACTTTTTTAAATCTCTTATTGTATACAGTTAAACCTGCAAGTGCCCTGGCTCTGCTCTATAGGGGCATTGAGTTTCCATCAGCAAGCACATCCCACAAGTGGGAGTGCTTGAATCCCAGATCCCAGCCTCCAGCAGACATGCCAGGCAGCCTCCACAGCCTGAAGACAAGGGTAAAATGTGTGAGGGCTGGGACCATAGGCTCCATCTGGGTAGATACCTCTGAAGTACCAATTGCGGTTGGTCCATCCAGATCAGGGAGCCTAGGGGTACGACATGTGGTCAATACCATGTTGTATGGTGGGCCCTATTCTCTTGGCTCCTTAAGTGCTTGTTTGAGTAAGAGACCAGGTGACTATAATTACCACCATGTGGTCCTCACCCATGGGCGACTGGTGCCTCCTGAGTCTGGGGGGTTACCCACAGATGCTGCTGGCAGTGGTGGGGGTACAGCTGGTGAGTCCTTGCAGATGGTGCTGGCAGCAGCAGCGGCAGCCCTGTCAGGGGGGTTGTGCCCTCCACATTGTACCCCCTACACATTGCCTATGTCCTCACCCATAGCTGTTGCTGTTCCTCTGGCCTAGTAGACAGGCACAAGTAATTGCCTGCAAGGGGATTCCCTGGCTTTCCGAGGTCTGGGGGGACTCCCTAGATTCCCAGGTCCATCTCTGGAGGGGGGGGGGGGGGGGGGCTGGTCACTAGTCCCTCTAACCCAAGTTCCAGCCTTGGAGGTCTATCCCGTGGCATGGTGTTGGGGTTGGGTTGGCTGCTCAGGGGTGCAACAGGCACAAGGTGTCCTGTGCATCTCTGCTAGGGTGCAAATGAGGGCTGAAAATGACTTCTGGTGGCACCTCCACGAACCCTCCTGACAAACCCCCAGCAAACTTGTGCACCTGGCCCAGAGCATGTCTGTTCATGTGCTCTGCTCATGCAGATCCCTGGTATAGCAGGTAAACTGAGTTATGCTAGGGCATTTAGCCATAGTGCAGGCTTTCCTAGAACTAAGTACCAGATTCAAGAGAGTGCGTGTTGTGGCCCTGGGAGATGCGAGTGCTGTGATTGGGCCCTAGGGAGCAAGGGACAACAGCTTCCCTATAGAAACTTGGCTGGCACAGTGCCAGGGGAGTGGTGCACCACATAGGGGATGCTTGGCACAGAGCCAAGGGATTGGACAATTTGGGAGGAGGAAAATTACAAAAGTGATGGACAAGCACAAGAACACATGTGTCTGTGCTGCCACCCTGTGGAGACAGGAACAGCCTTGGACTTCTTGGAACTTGGCTGGCACAGTGCCAGGGGAGTGGTGCACCACATAAGGAATGCTTGGCACAGAGCCAAGGGATTGGACAATTTGAGGTTGAGGGATTAAGGGATTGGACATTTGAGGGATTGGATAATTTGAGGTTGAGGGACAATTTGAGGGTCAATTTGAGGTTGAGGGAACTTCTGGAGGGACTAGATATATTTAAATCCACAGGTCCTGATGATCTCCACCCCAGAGCGCTAAGGGAATTAGCAGGGGTCATTGCGGGACATCTGGCACAGCTCTTCAAAAAAGGGAGGAAGGAGGACCCAGGAAATTATAGGCCTATGAGTCTTACCTCGGTCCTGGGGAAGCATTTCGAAAGAATTATCCTGGCACATGTCCATGAGGGGCCAGCAGGGGAGGTTATGATTAGGGGCAACCAGCATGGGTTCATTAGGGGCAGGTCTTGTCAAAACAACCTGGTGGCCTTCTATGACCAGGTCACCAAGTCCTTGGATGCAGGTTTCGCAGTGGATATAGTCTTTCTGGACTTCAGGAAGGCCTTCAACATGGTCTCTCACCCCATTCTCAGTAAGAAACTACGAGACAGTGGTGCTGATGTCTACATGGTCAGATGGCTCACTAACTGGCTGGAGGGCCACACACAGAGGCTGGTGGTGGACAGGTCTTATTCGACCTGGAGGGATGTGGGCAGTGGGGTGCCCCAGGGCTCATTGTGGGGTGAAGTGGGTACGCTAGTAGGAAGGAACAGGCTGAAAGCAGATCTAGACAGGTTACAGGGGTGGGCTGATTAGAACAGGATGGGGTTCAACACTGACAAGTGCAGGCTAATGCACCTGGGGAGGAAGAACCAGTGGCACACCTACAGGTTTGGGGAAATCCCTTCTCGCCGCTGTTGAGATAGAAAAGGATCTTTGAATCATTATTGATGCCATAATGAACATGGGATGACAAAGTGGGGACACGGTCAGGAAGGCCAACCATACCTTGTGCATCCACAGATGCATATCGAGCAGGTCCAAGGAGGTGATCCTCCCACTCTATGCGGCACTGGTCAGACCGTAGCTGGAGTACTGTGTCCAGTTCTGGGTGCCGCACTTCAGGAGGGATGTGACCAACATGGAGAGGGTCCAGAGGAGGGCCACCCACATAATCAGGGGCAGCAGGGCAAGCCCTACGAAGAGAGGCTGAGGGACCTGAACCTGTTCAGCCTCCAAAAGAGAAGGCTGAGAGGGGATCTAGTGGCAGTCTACAAACTAGTCAAGGGGGACCAGCAGGCATTGGGAGAGTTCCTGTTCCCCCGAGCACTCCCGGGAGTTACAAGAAACAACAGACACAAGCTGGCAGAGGGTAGTTTTAGGCTAGACATTAGGAGGTGCTACTTCACTATCAGGGCGGCTAGGACCTGGAACCAACTGCCAAGAGAAGTGGTGCTGGCTCCTACCCTGGCAGTCTTTAAAAAAAGGCTGGATGAACATCTGGCCGGGGTCGTTTGACCCCAGTACTCTTTCCTGCCATGGCAGGGGGTTGGACTAGATGATCTCTTCAGGTCTCTTCCAACCTGACCAACTATGAAACTATGATTACTATTAAAAGTTCATCTGATACCAAGTCAGACGAGGGGCTGTATCAGGCCTTGGGGAGCTCTGGCAAGAGGAATCCTAGTAGCAACAATTGGCAAGCCAGGCAGGAGCCAGAGATTGATGGTATCAAATTAGGGACTACAGTTGATGGGCAAAGGTAATCTCTAGGGGTCGGAGGACAAGGGTAGCAACCTAGGAACCTGGTTTC